>NC_081249.1:167867789-168167789 GCF_030490865.1 Poecile atricapillus | reverse complement strand
GAGGATAACCCAGGTTCTAGTTAAAATATCTCCTGGGGTGTGTTAGAGTGAAAGGACCCTGATGCTCCAACAGAAGGGTTGAATACCCTTTGTGTGAATGTGAATGTCCCATGTGAATGTGACCTCACATGGGGATGGTGAATGGGTGTGAGGGAGGACAGGTGGCTGGATAAAAGCACTGACACACCTGCAAGACCTGGCTCTTATCTGGCTCAAAGCCCTGCTTGTAGCCTTTGGTAGTAGGTGCTCACCCTCTCTGTCTTATTCAGAGGCTTCACCACCAAACACACAAAAACACCTCCTTCAGGGGATGTAAACCTGGCCTCAGCAAAGCACCCTGCCAACTCCACAAATGGGAGGTTGTTTTGGGTGATTAATCATTAATATTTCAGTCTCTCACAGCATGTAAACCCTCTCTGCAGAATTTATAACAGTTGGTCTCAAGTGCCTATCAGGATCATTATGCATAAATTTCCAAGAAAGAAATTTAGGAGCATGCAATTCAGCATACACCCAGCTTTCCCTTCACTGTGCTCCCTGCCCTGCAGCCAGGAGCAGCTCAGGTGCACAGAGGGAGCATCAGTGAGGGATGCACTGGGAATGGCAGGGAAGCTCTCCTTGCTCCATAACTTGGACTCAGCCACTGCTCACTGAGTGTTGGGTGAAATTTGTGCTCAAGACCAGAGGTATCCACTAGACCTGTCACACACTGAGATGCAAGGGAAGCACTCAGCATCCAGATGACAATGACATTTCATCTGTGAGGACCAGGAGACCTGGCCAGATATGAGCTTCTCCCGAGCAGGGACAAGATGCTTTGAGTCAGAGGTAGAGCTGGGCTGCAGACAGCCATGGAAGAGGAGGACATGAGTTAGTGTTTCTACATTTGTTTGTGTGCTCTTTTACACCTCAGTAGCTACAGACACCTCCAGTGTCACCCACAGCACATCTGCACTGATAGAAGAGGAGTGGAGATTCGGAGAATAGTTTTCTATGAAATAGTCATCCAAAGCTGTCCAAAAATATATTATAACAGGGCCTGTTCTTTATTTCCCATTGCTTTTAAGATTGGGTTATGGTCCCACTCTTTATCACATTCACTCTCCAAAGATAGCCAAACAATTGAATCAGACACCTAGATTACAACAAATACTAGAAACTGCAATATCTGTGCACCATGTGGCACAGAGGAAATGGCATTCCTGAGATCACTGGCCATAATAGGAAAGGAAATGTTGCCTTAAAGTAACATACACACACACACTACATCCTTTACAGTGAAAACAGACAGGTATCTAAATATGTTCTGTTCAGTTCCATGGAAAGACTGTATTTTCAACTTACACATTAAAATATATTTTGATTGAGGATCTCCTCATAACCTTTCAATTGCGCATGAAATTGTGTTCCCCACACACCCTGGAATAGACTATGTTATTCCTTTATTTGCATATAGAGCACTGGCTTCTGACCTCCATTAAGCCACAATTATTTTAGTGGAGTGTTTATTATTTTAGTGGACCTGTTAGCACTTGGGACTCTTAGGCTCTGATGAAGCAAAAGTCTTTTATTTTTTTCCTTTTACACTTTTCTGAATAAAATGAAAAACATGTGTGCCAAATATAAATAATCTCAGAAGACCCCCCACCTAAACTGCCAAGGGAAGATAGGAAAGGGTAGAAATAAGTTTAATTATGAAAAAATATCTGTGAAAAATATCTCCATCACATTGAGCCAAAATTCCTAGATGTTGTTCATCAAAAGAAAGGAGGAATAGGAGTGCACTGTGACTACCACACTCCTTTACATGCTCCCCACAGTTCAGCATATTCTTCCATTACAGAATTCACTTGAGATATTGAAGATTCACATTCAGATCTTCTTAGTGCCTGATATGGTGTGCTGATTTTAATCTAAGTCTCTTCCACTTCAGTGAATGACCACCGAGTTACAGATTATTGCAGGGCAAATCTCTAAAATCTTCCTCCCAAAAATTGTGTCCCAGAGGGGATAAATCTTTTTTTTGGGCAGTCAGCATTTTGGAACATAGGAGAGAGGAGAATATTGAAGAAATCTTAACCTGCTCCACTTTTAAAGGCTGAAAATAATAAAATACTCCTCCAAACACAGCACCACTCTCAACAGTCAAAGGATAATCACTGCAAATCATACAAAGTTACAGAAAAAAATGTTCATTGGTTGAATCCTGTGATGACTGAGTTTAAAGTCCAGATATGTGTGCTTTAAAATAGTTCTCATCTCTTTATTTTTTTGTTAAAAATCATTGAACAGGAAAAAGTGAACATTCAAGAGATAACTCATGATCAGTGTTTAACTATGTGATTCTGACTCTATTTTGTCTCAATTAATTAATTTCTGGTTTTATTTAAACATTTTCCTATTTCCAATGCAAACAAAACATGGCCTAATGCTTTTCAGACTGTCTTTGTGGCCTTATTTTCCAGATTACAGTGAATGGGAGATTACCAGGAGCTGGTTTTGGCCAAGGCACATGAGTTCCATGATTGTAGCTTTAGACTAAGAGGATACCCAGCGGTCTCATATTTCTTCTTCTAATTTTTTCACATTTTCAAATTTTCAGAGCAAGTTAAATGTTGCATGCTATGATTTTAACAACTGTTAGTAGCAATGTGATTATAGATGTTTGGATGGAAATTCACCATAATTGTCTTTTTTCTTTTTTTTTCCCAGTCCTTCTGAGTTATGAAGTTCCAACCTTTTTGCCATTTCAGGAAGTTTTCTGTAGTTGATGACTGGAAAGGATTGTTTTATAGGAAGAAAGTTACTGAAAGAAAGGGAAAAAAAAAACCACACAAAAAAAACCTGTTTTCTTTTGTTTTTTTCCCTTTTTTTTCCTATATACAGTGTCTAATTACAGTTTTGGCAGTCAGCATGTAAAGGGACAGACCTTGTTTAGAGTGCCCCAAACAGCCTTCCACTAAGCAAACAGTAATCAGGTTTAAACGAATATTTTTCCTCTTTGTGCCAAAACAGAGAATTGTTCTTATTCAACTAATAAGGGATACTAAACAGTGCTTGGCCTCGTGGATTTGTTTGCTGCTGTTTTGCAGGAGAGCTGTCAAGTACAACCTAGGCTGCTACAACTGCAAGAATCATCCTTTGAAAGGATGGTTAAACCCAAACACTCACTGATTAGTGTCAGGCAGAGAGCCCAATTCCCTGAAGTACTAATTTTGCAGCTTGAGGAGTAGAGGTGGTGCTGTGTGTAGTTCCCGCAAAGTGGAGGAGAATGGGAAATCTTTTAATTTCAAACTTAAATGAGAACTTAGAATCAGAAATGCCTGCCTCTCTGTTAACCTTTATGATAAAAATGTACAATTTGCATTAAGCAAGAGTGCGTATAGCTTGCAAGTTCCCAACCATCTGATTTCAGCAAAATAAGCAAGTAGGGCACTATTTAAAATAAAATCTCAAGTCAGTGTTTTAATTTGAATCCTGAGAAAAGCGTGTCAGGCACCTTGCAGTCTTCTTGGTCTGTTTGATGATCTAAGTGTACAGAAGGATTCATTTATAGAGAGGTGTCATGTGAAAACCAGTCTGGTAGACAGACATTAAAACTGAGGGGACTAAGGGTTTTCTGCCACTGCTGAAATTCTTTCCACAGCTGACTTTACCCTTTCCTTTTTTTTTTATAAATAACTGTTAATAGGAGGCTGAAAACTGAAGTCAGAAGAAAACTTTGACATTGCTGGGTTAAAGATCAGTTAATTTGATTAACTTTCCCACAGTACATGTTTATCTGTACAGGTCTCTAAGGTCAGTGCCTCTCTGCGCACATACCAGTTTATAGCAAACTCATTATGTAGAAACTAAGCACATTTTCACTATCTTCTTCCAGCACAGATCAGATTTACTTTATTTTTCACTTATTTCTCCATCTCCATGATTTTTTTTTCCTCCCAGTTCTTAATAGCTCTGAGATCACTACTCTCCAAGACTCCTACAGGAGGCTGTTGGTAATATCTCAGTGCAGCAACTTAGTAAGAGTCACTTAGTATGTCTGCTGAACCATCAGAGAGGTCTGACCTTCCCCACTTAACAGGAATGTATTTTTGATCAGTCCTGCTTGTTTCAGTAAGAAATTTAAAACTATGATGATGAAAGTGAGCATCTTTTTGAGGAAAGGCAGTAAAGGAGTTATTGAAACTGAACCTGCCAGTGAGAGGAAAAGGTTTACATTTAAAAATCAACTGATTAAATTTAATGTTTGCAATAGCTAGAACTGGAGAAGTACACTTCAGTTCTTCTTCATGTTGGTGGGGATCTTACTTTCTTCATGTTAAGAGATTGCCAAGAAAGTTAAAGTAAATCTCTAAAAGGCTTAAGAATGAACATATTAGTTTAATGTGTCAGACTCCTGTGTGGATGCTTTTATACAGAAGCAGTCTGTGTTTGCCTCAGCTTCATCCTGAAGCTACATTACTTTACCCAAAGGCCCTTGCAGCAAGGCACCAGCTGTCTAGATATTCTTGAAGAAACAGAAAATATCAGAGAATGAGGAGAATTTCAAAACTCTGTACAGGTCTGTATTAAATCATACCCTAATCATTTGTCAGTGTAAAATCTGGAGATCTAGTTTGGTCTGGAATTATTTACCTTCCCACAGTAACTTTGCTCATGCTGAAACGGATCTGTCACTTCTGCTGATGGTGATACAAACCACCAAAAAAAGACATTTTTCTATGTTGACTCTGTGTGTGTGTGTGTGTGTGTGTGTGTGTGTGTGTTGAAGAAGAGCTCTTTCTAGAGGAACAACCTTTTTAGTTGCTCAAACTTTCTTTTTTGCGAAGGAGATATGCTCTACTAAGTCCTTCCTGCTGGCTACCTCCCTGTTGCGCCTTCTACTCCTTCCAGTTCTTCTCTGCTCCTCTTCTCCACTCTTTCTCCTGTGTGCATTTCCTGCTCAAGGTATGTTTACCTTGACACTGTAACATAATGATAAGAAGTGGGTTCCTGCTTCAGTCTGATTTTTTTATACTTCCAGAATGTATTAATGAACACTGCAATTACTTTTGATTACTGGCAGCTATATTTACTCATTCTAGCTCACAGACAATGGGATCAACGAGGTTCAGGAGCCAGACTCCGAATGCAGACAGAAGTTCTTTGTTTGATGCAGCTAAAACGAATATGAGGCAAAAGTGAGAGGTTTGATTTTAGCAGTCCCATGCCTAAATGACCTCCATTTAGGTCACCATTTCTATTTTTCACTCAGCTGTGAAGTGTCTGTGATTAGAGAGTCTTTGTTCAACGTCTGGCCAAATGGCCAGAAGCTGGCCTTCTAAACCATTCTTCTTGAGTTCCTTTGCCCATACCCATTTGAATAAAATGCTATTGAACAGCAGGAGCAGAAAGGTGACAAGAAACTTTCTAGTCACCTCTCAAACTGTAGTCTCATATGACATCTCTGTCCCTTGCAATCTCTGTTTTTGATAAGTTGGTGTCAGTGAAACCACTGCAGAGCACCCTTTCATTTCATAATGTTCTAGTATTGACATTTCTGTGTTTATTTCCCAGATCAGACATCCTCATGAACGCTCCCACACCCTTATGACTACCTGGCTTGTTTTCAGGGGGCAGCAGGTTAGCTGGCCATACAGGACTTCATGGTATTATTTATCCTACTATGCATGAGGTCCTCCCAGAAGTAGCATAGACTGGTCAGAAAGACCTGGAAATTATTTTATGATAAATTATTAAATGGAGTAGGATGGACAATAGGGTAATGTCATGCCAGGCAGGTGAGCAGATGACATGCATAATGCCAGGCAGCGTGGACATGTGTCACAACAGCTGGAGGGCCAGGAGCCTCAAAATCACAGACTCATTTAGGTTGGAAAAGGCACCTGAAATCAAGTTCAACCTTCAACTGATTACAATCTTGTCAGCTAGACCATGGCACTAAGGCTTCCTCACTTGAATATCTCTAGGGGTGGTGATTCCATCATCTCCCTGGGCAGTAAATTCCAATGTTTAACAACCTTTTCTTTGAAGAAGCTCATCCCAATGTCCAACCTGAACCTCCTCTGGTGCAGCTTGTGACTATGTCATCTTGTCCTGTCACTGACTGATGGGGAGTCAAGACTGATCCCCATCTTGCTACATATTCATTTCAGATAGTTGCAGAGTGATAAATGTGCTCCCTGAGCCTCCTGTTCTCCAGGCTAAACACCCACAACTCAGTCAGATGCTCCTTCTGTGACACTCCCTAGACCCATCACCAGCTCCACTGCCTTTCCCTAGACACACTCCAGCACCTCAATGCCTTTCTTCAAGCAATTGGCCCAGAAATGGACAGGGTACTCAAGGTGTGGCCTCACCAGTTCCAAGTACAGACACACAAACCTTCACCTGATCCTGCTGGCCACATCACTACTGATACATTTTCCAACCTCTGTGACAGCCCAGAGGCTGGATATTGCAGCAGCTGTACCACTTGTGGCAAAGTTTCCAGCACTCACAAGATGACTTTTGTCCAGTCTGAATTACCAATAGTAGGAAGGAGCAAGACCACCAGCACAACTCTCCCTAACACAGAGGGACTCCAAGTTTGAAAAGCATCACAGAATTGGGATTTCTACCCTGAGTGAGGTGTCAGTAAGAGGATGTTATCAGGTTAACCCTTTTACCTTGAACCTTCAATGAATAATTCAGACCCTTCACATTTAATATTCATCCACATCACCTCAGTTGTCACTCAAGGGTCATTGCTTCCTATCCATGTCCAATTTTATTTGTTCCTGAATCTTTCCCTAGTATCTTTATTAAGTGGTTACCACACATGGCAGAGATGCACAGGGTCTCTTGCCAGCTCCTTGAAGTGGTGATTACTGCATCAGGCCACTGGGAGTGTGATTTGTATGTTCATTCATCCTGCAGTGATAGACTATGAAATCTATTCTCAGAAAAAATACATCTTAGAACTGGCCATGATATTCAAGTTGCTTAAGACTGAAGAGAATAGCAAGTCAGGAAGGATGGAGCTCTGATCTTATAGCCTAATCACAGCCTTAAGATGGAGTGGCCTTGTCTAATATCCTGGAAAGTCCTTACTAGCCCTTCTGTCAGGCTCCCTTCATTGCATTGATCTAGATGCTTAAAACTAACACTGAGATATTTTCAGCTATAATGGTCTTTTCTGTATGTTAAGCAAGAAGCACATCTTGAACACCTCCTTAACAATATCCATGAAAAATCCCAACATGTCTCTTCAGTAACCATTTACAATAGACAAGTGGCCTCACTGAGTTGCTCATACCAAGATGAATATGAATAAGATGCAGTGAAAAGAGAGATATAACCTTGCTGAACCAGACAACAGCTGGTTCAGGTGACAAATATAAACAAAGAAAATACAGCTTTTACACTTACATTAATTTTTTTCCCATACTCTATCCCAAACAGGCTGCAAATGCTCACTGACAGTTCATTGTGGCATTTAAAAGAAAGCAGACAAAATTCATGAGTAGTAAAGTGTACCCAGAACTAGTTTACAGCTGAAATATATCATAACAATGCAGAAAGTTGAAAGGAGGACAAGATTTTCTCCCCTGCCTGCAGGAAGAAATCTCCTCTGAAGATACCACAAGAACCAGTGATTTTGTAGCCTTACAGTTCTTCCACTTCTGCTTCCAGCCAGAAATAGCAAGTGCAGAAGTTCACAAAAAGGCAGTGATGTCGGAGAAAAAAGTCTGATCAGCTCTACCAAAAGTGATTTGACTTGATCCAGTTTCAAAATATGAACAAAATTTTGCACTGAGTCAGACTTTGCATTGCCTGGAGTATCTTTAATTTAATTGAGATGTGTGTTAGTGGTATATAGTGAGAAGGGAGATCTTACTGCACTGCAGCCTGTTCTCAGAAATAGCTAGCTGTGTAAAGGGATCCCTGTAGTAAAGGTTAAGTGTACACTGTATATTATCTCTATTTCCTTTTTTTTTTTTTTACAAAAAAAAAAGAAGAAAGAGAAAAAGAAAAAAAAAAAATGTTGTGAAAGTTTAAAAGTATGACCTCCAGAACCAGACATGCTGAGACTGGGCAATATTGAAGCTAGAAACAGAAGGGGTTGGATAAAAGGCTTTGTGATATGAATCTCTGTCTCTCCTGCCCTCAGCAGAAAGGCTTAAATATCTCCTTCTTGGACAAACAGATCAATACAAGCTTTTTAACATCTTCAATGAGAGCTCATTAATGCTCTCATGGTGTCCTCTTTTGTGCCCTGGTGACCTGGTGGGAGCCAGGGAAACTGAACTGCAGCTTAGTAATTATCACAGGAATAACACTTCATATCATCTCCTTGCGAAATGTGAATTGTTTTCCTAATTATTCAAGACAGCAGCGAGCAAAAGTGCAAACTAATTGAAAAGACATTATGATTTATTTGAGTATGTGAGATTGGACCTATTAGTTTGGGTTAAATGTTAAGCAATAGAATATTTGCTATCTCTTTGAAGAGCTGAATGCTAGGAAAGCACAAGAACAGAAAACTCAATTTCCTACAATTACTTCTTCATTATATGTACTTTATGGGTTTTCTTTTGTCACTGGATACATCTGGACATTTCCCCTTATAATGCTATAATGGTATCCAGACTGGGTTCAGGATCCTGAAATCTTTTGAGGATCTGAGTGGGATGTAGAGCCACAACTTTTGCTAAGGCAAATTGTGAAAGAAGTGGAAGATTTATATGACTGATATATCAAATAATTAAATAGATAATGTTTCATTTGATTTAGTACCAGATGGGATTTTTTAAGGAAGGCCTCTTGTTTTTTTCATACAGGTCAGTCGCATGTCCACATATTCTTACATCACTTTTAGTCTGCAATTAATTTTCACATAACTGTTTGTAAATCTTCCATAAAGTAGGGACAAAAAGAAATTTTTAGTTTAAAATATTTCACTTAAACTAAAAAAAGTACAACACATGCACAAGAAGATGTGATTGACTGAGTGAAAAATGTCTAATGTAAAATAGTGTGTGAGGTTACTCACTGCATAGGTGTGACCTAGCATCCAAACTGACCTATTTGATTGAACTCCTGAGTGACAGGGGAAGAAAAGAAGCGCTCAGACATTTTAATGAAGTTGGATCTTCTATAAACACTGAAAATTAGAAAATCAGACCCTCTGCATTTGTCTGATTTTGAGCCTTGGAAAGCTAGAATACCCAGAATCACTCACTGCCTTTGAAAATTGGAGCCATGTAGTTGAAAATAGGTATTTAATTTATGTAAGAAGTTTGCTCTTTCAAGCATCTGTCTCAAACAGCTTCTTATTATCGACAATGTAGGTTGCCACAGTGCCAAGCTATTACTACTGTATATTAGCCTGAAAATAACACTATACTCATAGAATTGGGAAAATTATTTTCATTTTCACAAATAGTGTGCAATTTTTGGGGTGACCCACGTCTTATCAAGGTACATAATAGCTAATCAAATTATAGTGCAAAGATACCAGAACTCATATTTTTTTAATTAAAAATATAAGGGAAAAAAATAAAAAGCACACACAAAAAAAATGCCCTGATCTATTTTAGTCACACATTATAATCCTGTTTTTAGTGCAAGAATTTAATTATACATATTTTCATCATTTCTCATATTCTGACATATTAATTAAGGATGCTCTAATTCAATTCCAGTGGAACTATTGGCCTACCCTGTAAAAATATTTTCCTGTTTTGGTGAAAATACAAAAACGATGAGGAAGGTAAAAGCAGCACCTCAGTTTGCTGCCTACATGCTGCTGTTTCTTCTTGTCATGGAAATGGCAGACTAATTATTTTATAAAGTGATAGATTCCCGCATCTGTACAGTGTTTGGTGGCACTAACACTTAATAAAATATACATGGGAAACCAGCAGTCTCCTGAAGGCTGCTGCATTGAGGCAGGTTTGTCTCTGAAGGCAGAGCCACAAAAACAAGGTGAAAGTGTCTCATACTTTTACTATGACGACACATGGACTCTGTCTCAATTACACTGCCTTTGAAAACTTAGTAGGTAAGGTTTAGGGACTCACATGTCTTCTCAGCTCCTCCTGGAGACCCTCACTAGAAGGCATCATCTTGTAGCTAAAGGAGATGGCTAAGCTTGTTTCTATTGTTTTTAAATATACTATATTTAGTTTTTCAGCTGTGAGTTCAAAGTATTACAGCTTCAATATGCACAATAGGATGTCAGCAGTAGTTAATATGATGATATGACAGTAAAGAAAACACAACCTGTAGTCAGATAACTATCAAAATCAAAGTTGGTGATTCAAACACAATATTTTTGACATTCAAAAATATGTCAATTTTCAGCCTTTAGAAGCAACTGCCCATCACTAACTGCAGCCACCTGAAACTAGGGCTGGATGGAATAGAAGGGGAGACAGCTGGACCTACCTCATACCACAAGCCAAGAGCAGAGCCCAAACTCATGTCATCAAACTGGGGTTGTGTTTTTGCAACATGAGAACAGCCTGAGGATGATGATCAGTCTGGGTGTGTGTTGTTCATCTGTTTCAGGTTGGTTTGCATGGAGGAGGAGGGAAGGGACAGGTGTGCAGCTTTCCTATTCTGGAAATTACCCACCACCTTTACTGCTGTGGTACATATCCCATTATATTCATGCTTTGTTCAAGTCAAGCCATCTCAGAATGTACAAGGGGATAACAGGAGAAATAGTGAATAACAAAGGCTTTAGGACAGTCTTGAAACTGAACCCAGATACTTTGAGGAGCCAAGAATACTCTGAAGGGGACAACAAGGCTCACATAAACACTGACATAGGCACACAAGGGAGAGAACAGAATAGCCCTGGACTCTTCAGTACTGGCAGGTGAATTATGTCTGTAGAAGTTGCTCAGACTATCATTAACATATACCTGATAAGTATGGCAGTGGGATCTCAAGGTCTCCACTGTAATCCTGCCTTCTTTTAATTCAAAGGAAAGTGTTGTACCTTAAAGCAATGCAGACATGCAACAATTATTTAGCTGTCCCCAGTTCCTGTCAGAGGGACATGAGCTGGTTGTGAATCATTCCCTCAAGAAATCTTGGTAATCTTGACTATTTTTGCATTTCTTAATATATTTTGATTTAAAGCCTAAATTAGACTTAAGCCAACGATAGTGTGTCTCGAACCACTTTTGAAAATAAATGAGATATGCTGATGCTGAAATGTTGGTAAAAGGGGATTAGGAAGACTAGGCTGCTTTCCACCCCAGTGGCTTTGCGTTACTATTAAGAGGGATGGATTAATATCAGATTTCTGGTATCTGGTTCCTCAGTGATACTGCTTAATTATCCAGATAAGTGATCAGAGTCAAAGCATGAGTGACAGCATAAATATAAAGAACATCATCTTATAATTTTTTTTTCCCCTAAAAAACATGTGTATTAGTTTTAGTATCATAAAGATACATTTTTAAAGTGCTCATTAAAGTTAACATTTTAAGTAGTTTTTAGATACTCAGTCTAGGTTAGTCATCCTTTAAAAAGTTGCAGTTTATTTATTCATTGACAGGCACAGACAAGTGGCTCTCACTGAAAGACTTCCTAAAACACTGGCCTGCTTGTCCCTGTATTAAGCAGCTTCTTCCACCCATTCCTCCACAGTCAACTATTCCATTTTCTTCCTTTTCAGTCTCACTGCCCTACTGGAGAGAACTCACTCTTGCTGAAGGGGCCACTGAGGCTGAAAACACCTGGTCTCCCTGCTCAGTCTGTAGAGGGAAGGTCCGTGAATTCCCAGGTTGCTTCTCAGTCCAGATCTTCTTTATAGCTCTGGTCTCTGTTGGCTGGTAATTTTATCCAGTAACACATTTGATATGTGTAAGTGTGAATGCACTTGTGTACTTTCAATGTAGACAAGTACTTGGACTGATCAGTATCTTAGGATGGGAAAAAAAGCTTTGGCACCTATAATTCATTCAAACAGAATCACTTTGGCTGTGTTTTTTTGTCCCTTGCTAAGTCCTTTTTCAAGAATCTGAGATTGGTGTCAGACATGAGGCAAGGAGTTAAATATGATTTTGGTAAAACTTCCTACTGGAAATTTTTGTGTGATCTATGCTTGCCCTTCCTCACTTGCCAGCAGGGCAGATTTCTAGATATTTTGAAACTGAAGGAGTAGAAATTTCAGTGTTGGGAGAGAATGATTTGCTCAGTAATTTAAGGATATGAAAGATAAAAGATTTTTGCTGGGCAGTTCCTTCTCCCTGTTAATAAGCAGGAAAGAGAACAAACTGTCCATATTCACTAAGCTTTAGCAAACAAACAAAAAGCCCCAGAAGGAAATCTGGGGGAAAAAAAGAAGGAAAAATCTGCACAAATAAGCAGACAAATCTGAACACAAGCTAAATCAAGAACTAGGGTACCATTTGCTTCCCCAAATATATATTATACTTCATTTCCATATATATATTAGACTTCATTTGTTTCTAATAAGATTTGCACACTTGTATTATGCACTGTAGCAAACAGCAGCTAGATTTCATACTACAGAGCAAATATTTTTCATTTTCGTTTCTGGTGTTCTGCATTTCAGACATTGCAACTTCGGCAACTTCTTCATAGCCTTTTCCTCCAGTTCTTCTGTAGAAATCCAGGTGAGTCTTCAATTCATATTTGCCTTCCCCCATTTCAAGTGAATAGCAATGGAAACAGGTGCTAACAGAAACCACTCATACAGAAAACTGCCTCCCTCTTTTTTTCCTTTTCTGCCTCCACCTGGAAGGGTGCTAAAACCAGGGGTTGTGTTTTTGCAACATGAGAACAGCCTGAGGATGATGATCAGTCTGTGTGTGTGTTGTTCATCTGTTTCAGGTTGGTTTGCATGGAGGAGGCAGGGAAGGGACAGGTGTGCATCTTTCCTATTCTGGCAATTACCCACCACCTTTACTGCTGTGGTACATATCCCATTATATTAATGCTTTATTCAAGTCAAGCCTGAATCTGTATTGCAGGAAAGAGAATTGAAAGCTGTGGACTTGAAAATGGCACACATATTGAAAGCAGTCTAGACTTCATACAGTTCATTCCTGTACTTCATTCTGTAGGTCTCATTTGACAATGATTCAGAAACCGGGAAGAGTCGTCATACTTGTTCAGATTTGAGTCTGCAGTGGGAGGGGGATTATTGCTATGGTTCTAGAACCTTCTTTACTGCAATTGAGGTTAACTAGAGGCTCAAGAAAATGTCTTCCAGGGTTTTGTTTCTTTGTGGTGGTGCTTTGTGGGTGTTTGGGGTTTTTTGCATGGTTTTGATGCTAACAGGGAAAAGACAATTTGAAATGATCCTTGTGTGTTGGACACACCAGCATGGTGGTAAATAAACATAAGACAAAATGCAAAATAAAAATAGAATAGAGTTTCTCAAAATGGTCTACATGGGGTATTTTATATTCCTTTCTGTGACATACTTTTCTCCAAGGCTCATCTTACCAAGGCTCATCTCTTGCCAAAGGTTCCTTAATCGAGTAAGTCTGGTCAGCTCTTGTATTAGAGAAAGCCAAAGAAAAGCTCTCTAAACTGCTGTTATTAACTGACACTCACCTGAGTTAATAATATCATAGCATGGTGTTAAAGACTTTAATGTGGGAGGTCACACCTTTTGAGGAAGATGTGATTAGTCCTTGGCCATCCTCGGTCATTTATCCCACGGTGTTCTCTGGAGTGACTATTCATATGTCATCATTTAATTGCAGCCAACTGTTATTTTCAGCTATACATACTTTTCACCTCATATCAATCTACACTGCATTTTTTTCCTGTGGATAAAGCAATACAATGGTATTTCAAAATATGTGAATTTCAGTGTTACAAAAATGTTATGGAAATTGTAAAGGTCTCTGTTCAGTCCTTTCTATGGGTCAGCTCTGTTCCTCTTCCTGGAACTTTTATGATTTCACCTTGTAAGGAAAGTATAGAAACTTTCACAGATGCTGCAAGAGCTGATGTAGCTGACCAGGACACTTAAGTGCTCACAGTGCACATTCTTCATTCTCAGTAGTAGAAGAGCAGGGGATCCCTTGAGTACCTGTCCTTGAATACAAACACAAGACCATATGGCTTTAGCACACTCCTGAGTCATCTGCTAATGCCACCCCCAAACACAATGCAATAATAAATAATCAAAAAATTAAAGCAGCAAAATGTTGTCTACAAATTCCATACGCTTTCCTGGAAATAAACTGGTACTGCCCATCATGCAAGAGAGATAGTGACCTTGGTACATTTTCCAAACTGCAAAAGAGACCCTCATACAGCTTAACTTGTAAATATTGTCATATGGAGCGCTGGTTACCTCCCACTGGGCCATCCAACCTTTCTCAGGCTATTTTAAATTAATAAATTTTTTCACCTGAAAATATACCAGACTCGCAATCATCACTATCTGTCCTTGTTCCTGAGCCCTTGGAAGTACAGGCTGACCAGAAGGAACCATCAAGACCTCCAATGTGTATCCAGTAGCAAAGGTTGCACATTCCTTGAAAGGTAGTTTTCTCCATCCTACAGCTCTCCCCTTCAGTTAATCATCTTGGACCCATGAGAAATGCAGTCTTCCTAGTCTTTCTGAAACTACCTCACCACTGGGCCTGGGAAAACCCAGCCCAGCTTACAATGTTTGCATCTCTCTGCATAAAATAAATAGTGCCAGAACACAGGTCTGAGTATTGCCCTGTTTAATCTGAGCTGCATACTTGTTGGCATGCCACTTGGAAAAGGATCTCTAAAATGTCTAGGCATCATAATGTCATCTAGCACAGGATACAGGAGGGATATTAAGGCATGTGAGCAGCAGAAACTGTTTGCATTTCTCTGTCACCCATTTATTCTACTTTACATCTACTTTACTATATTACAATGCCAAGACAGGTTCTGGACTTTAACAATTTTATCCCAATTTTAGAAGTACCCAGAATCAGAAAAGAATGGATAAGTTAGGTAAGTCTTAAACCTCATTTCACATAAATAAATACACGCAGAAAATGCATAAAGTTATTAACTGCAGTATTTTTCAATCATTAGTGTAAGTAGACATAAAAAGCAAACAAAATTTGTGTCAAGTTTATTCCCTTGGCCACTAACATGAAACATGAGTGTTGAAACATTACTCAGTGAGTATATTACATATGCAAGCACCTTGTGCCTGAATTTATTAACAGCTCCTACATTGAATTTGCTGTGTATATACTCTGACATATTCAATACATAGATACAAAAACTGCACTAATAATATCATAAGTATATAATACAAGCAAGGGGACACACTATTAAAGGCAGTCTCATCACAGAAATATTGTCCCAGTATCAGCCACCTGTGAAGCTATAGATTAAATACATTATTTTTTCCTGAGCACACTAGCTAAAAAAGAAGACAATTTCACCTATAAGTTATACAGTTGTTTGTGTCAATGATAATTTAACTAAGGCCAGAAAATAGAAAGAATGTTTTCAAGAATTATTACACAATACTTTTCTCAGCTTATTTTGAGCTGTGTCTGACTCATCAGAATACTATTTTATGAATAGTTTGAAGGGCTGTAAAAGTTTCATCTAAGTAACAATATTTACTTCTCCAATTCAAAGTCTGTTTGTATGTTGTTTTCATTTGGTTTTGTTGGAATATTTATTTATTCTTTTATTTTGCATTCAACACCAAAATTTCTTGGCTGAAATTTCAAGCAGTCACATATTCTAGGGAAAAGACATGTGCTGAACTGTATCGCCTTGAAACCCAGACTGCCCATAATGCTTTTGTCAACAGAAGCAGCAATGAGATTTGGGTAGAGCCTATGCTTCTACAGTAATCCAAAGATTTGACAAGGGCTCAGTGCTGAAGCAAGGCATTGAGGTGTCTAGCAGTAAATTTGAAGAATCAATCTCTGTTTCCCTCATAATAATTTACAGCCCAAATTTTTTGCAGGCTCCACCCCTTATTTTGTGGCTGTTGTTTTCAGAACCCAGTAACTGTTATTACTATTCTCTGATACAGCAAAACAACATTTCAGTCTCAAGAACTTTTTGTGTAGCAACTTTCACAAGCCCTCAAAGAATTTTAAACTAAAATTAAGACAGATCCATGAAATTCTGATAAGAAAAGAGTACTTTTTATTTCTTTCTCCTGAAGAATTTAGAGTATCAGGAAGTGTCAGAAATATTTTAGTAAAGGCAAGATTCCTTCACCCTGAGCCTCTGAAAAACAGGCATTAAAAATGTTACAAATTCTGATCTCTCAATAAATATTTCCTTTTTTTTTTTTTTTAACAGTTTCACACATTAAAGTTAGATCTAGGGCTGATGTAAAATCCATTTAGCTTCATTGAGGTTAATGAACCAAAGATGATATACACCCATTGAGAATCTGCCTATGTGTGTGATCAGTTACAATGCTATTTGTTTTTATTGGCTTAGCCATTGATATACTACTAGGTGGCTCTGAGAGTTTTTAATCAATAAGAGTTAGCATACTTGAAAACTATGCTTCTGTAAGTCTAATGCCTGAAAAAGTCTCTTTTGAAACTAGATTTCCTTTGAGATGGAGGTATGGTTATATACTGCAGAAATCAGAAGATTTTAAACTGAATTTTCTGCTAAATAAGTGAGTCAGCACACATTTATCCTCCATGAGAAACAGTAGAAAATTTGAAAAATGAGTGCATCTTTCACCCCTCACAAGGGGCTATCTTACAGTAGGGGACTATCAAGAGGAAGGAAATATCTCATGCACATAAGTTTTAAAAAAAAAAGCATAAATTCCACTTTATAAATAAATGCAAAACAGTATTAAGAAAAAAAAAAGAAAAAGCAACATGTTATAAATAGACACCTTTGGAAATAAATTTCAGAAGCCTCCAGAGAGTTTGAGAAAATAACTAGCTTGCACAGCATTAAGTGGAAGGAGTTCCCCTAAGGGAATCAAGGGATCAGAGATATCCTGTCTTGGTTAGTCTTTGATAAGTTTGCATCAGTGTCTTTTACACACTGCTGGTAATAAGCTGAGAGATGCAGTGTTACATGGGGGCAAATGGCAAAATTGTTTCTTAGACTGAGAATACTAAAAGTGATTGATTTTATTGGAATTATATTAGCAGAATTTCACACCCTATTCAAAACGCACAAGGGGAAATGGATTCAGGGCTTGCTTTCTCCCCTTCTCATGACCTCATTGTGTAGCCTTGAACAGAAGTGCTCAAACTGCTTCAAGCACAAAATGAATCTGTGCTGATGGAACTAAACATAAACCACCCCTCTTTGCTGATGTCTATTAATAGTTTTTGACAGACCTAAAGAAACATCACTCAGTTTCTTAAATATGCTTAAAATAGAGCAAGATATGTCAGCACATTTTTGTAAGTCAAAAAGTTCCTAATTCTTGTGAGTTGACGAAGAGTGCAGGATTCATCTCACCCAGCATCAGCCATGAACAGAATATTTATCTCTGAGATAGTCAGCCTAGAGTCCATTCATCAGTAGAGCTTTATAAGAACTTTTAAGGCACGAGTCATTGGACTTATTTCAGAGGTCTACCTTTTAATGAGATACACTTCTCAGAAAAATACCTGTTTCATTCTGTTGACTATAAAGGAAACTTATAATGATTAACTCAGAAACACATTTTAGAAATGCATGTTTGGCTAGTTGAATGTCACTTGATAAGACTGGAAAATAAAACCCTTCTGGGCGAGTGACCATAGTCTGTGAGGTATTTATAACTATCAAAGCTATCACCCTTTTTCCTGAAGTCTGAGATATTATTTTTTACTTTATTATTTTTAAAAAGAGGAGTGTAGCCATTTGATCAAGTCTTCTTCTGGCTTCCTTTCACACCAGAAATTAGTGACAGAGGCCTGTTTCAAGAAGCTAATCAGACTTTATACCCTGCCTAGAACTGCATAAAGCCCAAGACCAAAACAAGACTTAAATCTAGCCAGGCAAATCTATGTTCCTGCAAACTCTGATTCTGAGAAACTGGAACACATGAAGTCAGAGATTTAAGGTACTTGGTATAAAAGTAAATACAACCCATAACATTTATATTAGCTAACAATCTCTTAAATTTGCCCTTCTGAAAAACTGAGCTGCAAAACTCTAAAATTGAACAAAATCCACTGAAAACTCTGAGAGAGAGAAAAAAATGTTGCAAATACAATTTTCACACCACTGGACTCCTCTTTTGAATAATTCCACACACTGCCTCATATAAGGAATTAGTATTACTTCAATTGTCTCTCCTTTTCATTGGTATAAATCAGTAGTGACACAATACTTTGTGGAAAAATAAACCATTGTTAGAGCTCTTGTGAATTACTTGATGCTACATATTTCTTGTAGGAAATGAGAATTCATGGGATACAAATTCTATGAAACATGTCTAATGTGAGGAAGTGTCACCTAAAAAAATGTAATTATATATTACAATAAAATTGAAAAATTCCATTTTGACCACTACTGCTAGTTGTCATCTAGAACTACTATTGGATTGTGATTAAAAATAAGCTAAAATAGGAAAGCAAGCAATCTGATTTAATCAAAATGTGGCAATTAAACAAGAACATTTTATAATGCACAAAATTTGAAGGCATTTGAAAGCATTGATTTTGTTTATTTTGTGTAAGAGGAAAAAAACATAATTCTTATTTTTTAAACAAAAACATCACTCTTCTTTCTACCTTGTTAACAACACAAATCTATAGTGAATGAGAGAAAAATCACACACCTAAGAAGCCAGGAAGTCATTTAAACCCATACCCCCAAAGACCTAGTTTTTATGGCTCTAATTCCCATAAAACATTTCAATGTGACATAATTTATTTAGAAGCTAGGAACTTCATAAGGATGGGGAAACTAGAAGTATGTAGAAAAGAAATGAAAAATGAAACCTCTACAGAAGTCTAAGCATCTTAATAACATATTCCTGTAATAACTGGAGAAAAACATAATATGCACAGTATGTTTTGCATGAGTTACTTATTTTACCTATATACACATACTAGTGCACAAAAAAATTCTTCCCAAATAATTGTGTTTTGTTAATGGGGAAATAGTGCAACGTATATTTTGGCAATCTCTTTCAAAGGCCAGAAACAGAGGCCAGTTTATTCACCTGAAGAATTTAAAATGACTGAAAATGGTGGTACACCAAAGAATGGAAATATTTGCATGTGACAAACTTATAATGTGACCCAACACTATCTGACTGAAGTTAAGAATTACCAGGCACAGTGAACACAAAAGCACCGGAATCTGCCTGGTACTCCCCTCCCTGTGACTTGATATCAGAAGAAGATCTTAGCGACACAGAAACAGTTTTGTCATTGACTTATCAGGGACTGAATTTCAGTCCTGAAATTTCAAAGAAATCCAAGACAAGTGTTAATAATATATCAGAATATAAATAGGCTTAACAGACGATACCTCCACCTTCCTGCTTTCCATTATCTACCACCATATTTTGCCCTAATTCAAATACTTGTCTTATGTAAGACAGAGCTTCCACTGAAAAACAGCAAAGCCATCACAATAGTTATCAGTAAATTTTTTAATGAGACCAGATGGGAAAAAATATTTGGAGGTGGACAAATCGGGGTATCACTCTCCTGGGCTTGTGGCAGGAGCTAGGGGGGCACTGACAAGAGCCTTTGCTATCTTTGACAGCTTCCTGATTAAGCTTAATCAGCCTTGGATGCATTCCCCTCTGATTCTGCCCTTTATTAGCCTCCTTAGAACTCATCAGTGACATCGAACTTACAGGAGCTGTTGATCTGCTGGAGCTGCAAGTTCTACAAATGTATCTCATATTCTGCTTGAACCTCTCTTTACTGTAAGGAAATTATTATAATGATGAAAAAGGGAGGTAAACTTGTTATAAACTCACTGCAGATATATTTATTTCCGCTTCAAATGTGAATAGTATGTCTAAAATGTATTGTCCCAGTTTCAGGTGCATTGTTACTGCAACATGGCAAACAATTTAAAAATAGCATATACAAAGAGAAATGCAACAATACCTGTGCATTTTATGCACTGGCTCTAATTATTATTCTATTGTATAATGATAAATGTTATTTGAGAGTGTTGAACAAATACTGAAGAATGCTTACGTGTTTCTAGTGAAAATTTTTAAAGGTTTAAGCAATGTCTATTTACAAATGTATTTATACAAAATGTAGTCAATAATAACAAAATAAAAATTATAGAGGAAAGCCTTTCCTAATGTTTTATCTCACAGGCCATTCTTGCCAAACAAAAGGAGCTGAAATGACCTAGTTATGTGAGTTCTTTCCCTTCTGCATCCTGACAAGGATCTACAGGCCCTAAAGGAACCTGCATAGAGCATTTTCTTCCCTGGAGAAAAATTATTAACACTAATCCTTGTCTTTGAACACAGCAACCTTTTGATTTGGTGTAATTGAGCTACATTACCTCACTTTTCTACTTCTGTCACAGCATCCTATAGATGTAGCACAACTGAATTCATGAGCCTCATACAGAAAGGGTCAGAGTATTAATATGTTAATAGTGTGCTGGCTTGCAAATTATGGTTTTTTTATAAAGTCTCAGTTAATTACATTGCAAGGTTTTGAAGCCAGACTGAATTTTACTCCTGTAAATTTGCAATGCTAAGTGTCCTTAAGTAGACAAACTGAGAAAATTTCATAAGAATTTGGATAAAATACTTGGACCTGATTTTCACAAGAGACATCTGGTTTTATAGATGTCAAATCTCATGTGCATAACTAGCTGTTACATGCCTGAACATGTAAAATGAAACATGCTTGCTTATCCTCTTTTCATATCACATGTTGAAAAGAAAAAAAACCAAAAAGAGTAAAGATAGGAAGGACTTAAACCCTCTGTCACTTTCCAGCCTGGACCAGTTTGCTATAAATCAATCCACCTGAAACTACTCATCAGTTCTTTTAATTAATTTTAGACAGTAATAAAAATTATTAATAAACAACGGGATGCATGTCCGGTGCACTGATGGGAATATGGCAAAATGTTGGAAGAGCAGTTTCCAGATATCTCACTAAAACTGAAAAAAGTAATATAAAAATATACTATTCAAGGTCCTCTTGATCCAATAATGCCCCAAAGGCAATTGAGGACTTTTCAATTTCCATTTATCTGGAGCCTCCTGATTGCCATGTTATCCATCTTTGGGAAGAATTTTGTGCCATGGAAATTATAAGGGCATCTCTGCAGAAGATGAGGAAAAAATTCAGACTGGTTAGGGTTTTGAGTAATCAGATCCAAAATCCCAGCTGGAGGGTTGGAAATGGATGATCTTTAGAGGTCCTTTGCATTCTGTGACCCTGTGAAACAAATGTGCTTGGGGGAAATGACCAATGATGAGAATTAGGGAAAAAAAAAAAAAACAAGAAAAAAAGAAGAAATCTGGAGCTTCCCACCAACCTATTCTGAAAAATGACAAAATCACTTATAATAGAAGATGGCTTCACTCTTAGTAATACATTTAAAGAATGTGAAACCTTTCTGATTATAATCTATCCCCACACACTCTTGATAGAGAAAAATCTCCTTGTGACTGTGGTGTCAAAAGCACTTTTAAGCATTTACCTTTCTCGAGGTCAATTTTCTCCTTTCATCACTGTTTTTTCAAATTAGCACTGAAGAAAACATCCAGGAAAGAGGAATGGAGAAAGCTGGAGATGTTTCTGGATTTGTCTCTCATGAAAGGGATAGTCGGGATCCCTATGGTTAAAGACAAGCAAATAAGAGCTCAATTTAGCCCTTTCTCCAGTTGATGCAGATATTATACAATTATGTTCCTAAAAGCAGGGATGATAAAATCTAATAGTTCCTGGTGAGAAGCCAGGTCCTGAGACAGTCCATGTCTCATAGACTTGATCTCACCTAACTTTAAAGATCTGCAGTGTAGACACCTGAGCCAGTTACCCATGTACCTTTTACTTTCTATTGAGAGAAAAGGGTATCTTTAAGGAATATTATTTTTATCTAGCTGAACTTCTTCTTCAAGAAAAGTTATGTTGTGTAAGTTACAGAACTATGCACTTTATTAGGCTGCTTCCACCACTGGATTTTCTACGGATTTCTATTTGGGCCTTTTCCTATGCTTTTACCTGATTTTGCTATTTGGATTCTCTCCACAAAAGATGAGTGCTACCAAGATGCAGCTGGTTTGCACAAGGTCAGATTAGCTGTTTTATCTATTCAACTGGAGAGCAGGTGACAAATGTACTACCTGCAAGTCAGCAAAAATTTTAATTTGCTTTCATTTTCAAATAAATTGGTAGAATGGAAAAGAAATATTTTCTGATTTTGGCTTGTGTAGAAGTAAGAATATGTTTACATCCAACATACAGCACAGGAGGAACTCAACTAGTTCAGTTCCTTGAGCTATGGAATAAAAAGAATATTACTTTAAGATACATTGGTCTATGGCCATTACTTTATATTTCTGTATCAAGTGAACACAGTCTTTCAAATAGTGAAAGCCTTACTTTTGTTACATCCTTTGATTCTGGAGTGTCTTCATAATGACAGCATTCCAACTATTCTAAACTGTTTAGAGAAGGCTTTTGTTATCTACAGGCTTTTATGTTGGCATTAGTGATAAGGCAACAACCAAATATAAGATACTGTATAAAATTTAGAACTGATCCTCAGAGATGCCTTTGAGCTACTAGTTCTGAGACTCCAAAGAGTTTTCATCCCTTCCATGTAGGAGTGTGAAAAGAATTTTGGTCTTCTTTTGCCTTTTTTTTCCCACCCCAGCTTTCATCTAGCTAATGTGTACAAACTGGAACTCAATGTTTGCCCAAAACTAAGTGTTTATATAGCACCTGGCTCAAGGAGGCCAGAACACTCATTCTTTGCCTCTTCTGTAGTCATAACTGCTTCTGAACATCTATCAACAGACCTGACACTGAACAGAGGTGAAGTACCAGTGAACAAACACCATGATATGGTGTATATTCTTACAAGTCGCTCAACTATTGAAATTAGATTGCTGGTATATAAAACACAGCTCTATCAAACACTATCTGCAAAGGTTTCCTTTTAGTGCTATGACATTGAGCAATCATGGGAGACAGTCAAAAATTTTTCACTCACACCTGGGCACCATCACCTTCTCAGAGACTCCTGACACTGTGCAGTGACATGCTAGCTGATCTCATAGCAGACAGTAATTCCATACAGTGGAAGCCCAGACAAGAACACATCTCAAAAAAAACAACATCTGTGGGGCATCTTCCTGTGGATGATAGGTCTGAAAGAAAGAGAAGGCACAGGCAAAAGTAGGAACATAAGCAGCCCATTGAAAGCGATTCCTCTTTGTGAATATCAACTCATGTTGTGAAAAAAGATTTTCCTCACTGGTAGCATATTTGTTAATAGATGATTTTCTGCTCTGCAGAGCCTTTACAAAGCATATCAAAACCAATAGCCAATGACTTTTTGTCAGGTGCTGATCTAGGCTGGTGGTTTTAGTGGTCTTGTTGATTTGCAGTGTCAGCTAACTGCTAAGCAAAAGCTGTACCTGGTAAGTGGTTGCTTTCTCACCACAGCTAATCTGCTGGAAGACATGATGAAACCTTGTTGAGGGGCAACAGGCAGAGGGATACCAGGCTGTCCCACTGTTCCAACCTCACTGGAGTGGTGACAGGTCTGGGTGCACCCTATTTGCCCATACAATGATTATACCCTGCTACCACAACACCCTGGCCAGTAGAGCAGTAGTGAACAGATCACCACTAATTTCAAAACAGATATAAAAGCCTGGGCTATCTGTTAGGATAAAATTCCCGGAAGGTAGTTTCACAAAAAAAAGTTTCACAAAAAAAAGGACTTCTATATTGTGTGTTTCATGAAAAAAAGGACTTCTATATTTGAGTACACAGGCAGATTAATACATGGATCTGCAGCGAAGGGTTCAGATCTGGATATAAAGATAGTAGAAGTTGTTTAGGTGGTGCAGTGTCAGGGCACTCTCTGATCTATATTATGAGCTGTTTCCATCCTCACATGCAGATCAAAAGGTAATGTAGTACAGGGGCGCAGAATTAAGCACAATGCACTCTGAAAGAACAGCAAGTCTCAGATAAGGCAGCATGTTTCATGTGATCCATTCTGTTTGTATATATGAGCCCCATTCTGCACACTTGGTATCAGGAGTTCTTATGCACTGGAATAGCTGTAATGCCACAAGGTCTGTTTCTGTGGATAGCTGTTATATGGGCAAAACAAAGCCATTTGTCTGTGAGCATTTTGATAGCATTACCCTACAGTGTGGGGCCTGAGCATCAACAGTTTCAAACTAACATTTAGTCTCAATATATCATATGCCAGTACTTGTTTGTCTAAACACATCATTCAAGAAAACACATTAGTGTTTTTAGTCAATTATCTATTCCATTTGTTTTCTTATCTGCATGTGCTTTTGAATGGTTATCTTAGCTTGCTACTGTGGTTCTGTGAGGTGTGTCCAACACTTAGAACACCACTTCTCATGCTCACTGAAGCAGAGACAAAAGAGCTGAAATCAGCAGCAATTTATTCAGCATGCATGTTTGGATCTGAGTCTTCCATTCCTTCATAATAAAAATTCCCAGGAAGTCAGAGTCTTTACTGAATCTAGAAGCCCTAGGATCAGGGATCATTAAGGATCAGGCCCATAATGGATACTTTAGTGGCTGTGCAGGCATACTGAAAATAACTTTGTGCTTAGAGATTTCTGACTATTACTGGTATGACTGATGATTGGTATGTAATTTTGTGAAAAAACAGAGCTTTGTCTGGGAATAGAACTTCTTCAGTGTTGAAGTCAATGGCAGATTTTCCCAAGTTCATAGAAAAAAAGGCTGAAAGGACTTCTTCTGCCATCTAGTCTATCAGCTTGCAATACTGCTGATTTATTTCCCCTCGATGTTAGTGAGAGTAGAGCTACAGGCAGATAGAGGTCAGCCCTAAGATTTAAGTTTCCGCAGGACTCTCTTATCGTTCTTGCAGAAATTGGCTCTGAAGTGCCACAAAAACACAGGAGTTCTTGTTCTTTCCACTGTTCAACAGGCTCCAAGGAGTGAATACCACATCCTCTTCATTCAAGATCTCAGGATGGATTTGAACTGAAGCTGCTGAGGTGAAAGAGCTTGACAAGGCACACTGCTGCCTTCCTCTAAACAGCTGGAATAGCGTCAAAAATCTTTCATTCTATGCATCTCTCCCACACTTTATTCTGGAGGAAAATAATGCACTGTCTAGTGAGCTGTATTTTTAAAGATAATAGCAAAGTATATCTAATTCAAACCAACTGAACTAATTGGGCAAAAAAGGATGCAAAACAGCCCAGCCTAACAGACTGTATTTAAAACAATTGTTAGCAATCAATAAATCCTGCTGGATTGTTTGATTTCATTAAAGATGTATTTGTTACTAAGCAGCTGGCACCCAAACAGCTGCTTTAAATAGAGAGATATTTTTCCTGCTTTATTTTATCATGGTCTTCATTATTTTATTTGCACATTTTCAGAGACAATGACTACTGCATAGAATCAAAATGCAGATAAGCCTATCTCATCCTTGTCTGAGCATGTGGTGGGTCAGGGGAATGCATAGGAGAAATGACAGCCTGCTTCCCTTTCTACTATCCCTGAACATTATCTTTCAGGCTTTCAACAGTCAGTCATGAGTATAAAACCAAGCCTGAAACTGGCTCACTGATTAAATAATAAACTAAAGATATCACAGCTTCTTTTCAAAGCCCTGAATTTGGCTTTCTGTGAATACTGACCTGAACATTCACATCCATCGAGCGGAGTGGTCACAAAATGAGGGCTCCCTGGTGTTATAATAGTGCTTCACAGTGGAGTTAGTTCCTTTTAAAGACCACTTTAAAGTATATTTAAACTGAACCCAACCCAGATGAAACATCTACCCCATTATATAACACATATAATTAAGGCAACAGTTTTTGTGTTACATTTTGATAGCAAACCAGGTAGCCTTCTCTTGTGCCTGGCTATGTTGTCATCAAGCAAGAGCATTAGCAGCTAAAGCATGGATAGCATTTACAAGGCAAAGCAAAATCAGGTAATAAAACAGCTGCAAATTTGAAATCAGTCCCAGGATAACATGGGTGCATTCAGTTGAGCCAAATTCTGGAGAGTAATGTGGAATCAAGATAAACTTAGATTTTCTTGACTCCAGTCAGATTTAGCCTCACTGTGGCCATTGTGATGCTCTCAGTTCTGCACTCACATGATCAAGTAGGAGGACAGTCAGCAGGAAGACCAAGGTGGCATTCCCTGCCAGCAGTCTTACAGCATGCTTTGAGCATACAAATGTTTGTTTGTACCCTTTCTTCATGTGCCAGTAGAGCTGGTATGCTGTGTTTGCAGAATTTGGTATGACAAGGGAGAAAAATCTCCTTTGTGTTGTTATTCCTAATAGTTGCAGAGGACCTTACTTCAAATTTTAAATCCTTACTCTACCTCAGACCTTCACTAATCTCACATCTTCCTCTGTTTTCATGGTGTTCATATTTGTCTGCAATGCACATCCATCACCCTCAGTTAAAATGATCATGGTCTAGAGTTTATCTTTTCTTCAAGTGGCTATGACTGGGTATATATAGGCTTCTTCCAGGGGAGCCCCAGCTGTTCTCCTTAGTGGTGTTCCCAAGCAGTCCAGCAGCTGGGAAAACAGTCACAGTATGAAGGCACAGTCATGGTATTCAGAGTATAATATAAGAGGAAGGAAGGTACTTATTTTTAAATTAATTATTTTTTTGGATTGCAGAAATAATGTAAAGCAAAACCAGCAAACAAAAACTGAAAAACCAGTCACAATGAACCTTGGCACAGTCATGCAATGTGGATAAATCCATGGTAGTCAATGGCCAATGTGGCCAATATGGCCCAGGTGATATAGATTAGCACTTTACTGAAGTTATGAGGTACCTGGATCAAGGGGTTTAATTACATGCTTGTTCTATGATCAGCACAAGCAGCTGAAATCTGAAACCCAAATTAGAGTGATGACTCCTTGAAGACAAAAAAGGACTGAACCACATTGATGCTGACTTATTTTAACTTCCCTTTGAATTTTATGAGGCAGATCCTGAGCTGACGTCATTAGAGCTATGCTGATGTTCACGACCCCAATCCAAACAAAACTGAAAAGCCTAATTACAGAAACATCACACAGCACTTTATTCTTGCAACATTTAAGACTCTTTGACAATCGGGTGGTGGCAAGAACCTCCTAAGAATAAAAGCTTGTCTGTCAAGATTGTTTCTAGACCAAAGAAGTTTGCATAAACACGCAAAGTTTTTAGACTCACATTGCAAACATTCTAAGTCTGCCCAACACTAATTATCTGTCACATGTCAACCTACGGCCATGCAGGTTCTTTGCAGAGAGCGACAAGAAAAAGGAAGCAGTAGGTATTTTTTTAATATCCATCTATTCCTCTGTAGTTTGAAAAAATAAAAGTCCTATTTTAGACAGGCGAAATGTTTCAATGGAACTTTAGATTCATCCTAACATCTTCGGCCCTGCTGTGTTGACCCTCCTCCCCTCTCTCTCTGCTCTCTGCAGAATGTGTATGCAAAATCCACGAAAAGATTTTGGAACAGGCCATACATCCAAAAGCTTTTGACAAGGAACAGGGACTACTTGAAAGAAAAGGTCTTCTGAAGCAGCTTTTCTTTTCTTCTCTCCCCTTTTCCCCCCTGAATTCATGCACCTCTTAACGACTTCACTGGTACTTTAGCCTGTGTGGGCTTCGTCCAGCACAATAAATGAAAGGCTGCAAACTCTCTGTGTTTAAGATGCTGATGGAAGGGAGAGGCTGTGTATGCGAAAAAATAACCTGTCTTGCTTAGGAAGCATGTGCTATATCTGACACTTATTAGTTCCTGTTATAAACCAGAGGACAACATATTCTCATAATAAAATACACCTCTAACACAAAACTTTGGGCCAGATGTTTGCAAGCAAAGTCGCCAGTGATATTTCCTCTCAGTGAAACCTCAGCAAGAGTGACTTTCAGCAAGAATTGGAAGAATGAGCTTTACACATATTCACAGAGATTAAGAAGGGTATGTAGACTGGGCATCTGACCACATCAGTTTCAGGCAGCTGAATGTTACATCTTAATCCTTCAATATCCCAACCATTACTTGCAATGTGTATCAAAAAGTTTAGATGTGTCTAAAGAGATCATAATACCTATGTATAAATATTAGGTCCATTGCCCCAGCTCAGTAAATCAGCAAAAGATGATGCAAGAACAGAAGGAACTTTCATGCATTATGTTTTATTCCTGGCTGATTTGGAAAATGGATGAGCCTTTTCTACAGCCTCCTAAATCCCCTCTGCTTTGCCTGACTCATAACATCCCAGTAGCTAAAGTACTCCAAAATAAAATAAAATAAAATAAAATAAAATAAAATAAAATAAAATAAAATAAAATAAAATAAAATAAAATAAAATAAAATAAAATAAAATAAAATAAAATAAAATAAAATAAAATAAAATAAAATAAAATAAAATAAAATAAAATAAAAAAAACACACTAAGAGTCTAGTACAACAGAAAGCAGCAAGGAGAAACATAAAGCAACAAGGTGTTCAAAAAAATATAATACTAAGTTATTTTTTATACATACATTATGGACCAAGTTTGATTACAGGTTATGCTTTGAACCACGTGATAACCTTGTAACAGTTCAAGAGCTGACAGACTTGTTCAAATGTGACCATCTGAAATTCTCATTGATATGATCTACTGCATTGCTCTCCACTAAACCCTATTGGTTCAATTTACCTGGCTTAAATACTGTATAAATTGAGTCTTCATATAGGAAACTACTTCTTTTGAAACCTCAGACATATGGCTAAGTAATCATAGCTTTACATGTTCATGTGTCAGCTCAGCCAAGCCATGTACATGATGTTTACTTATAGATATGGGTATAGACTTAGACACAACTACATCTTGAGCAAATATCTCATTCACTTGCATTTAGTGTGGTCTAGCTGTGTCCTAGAGTAGTTACAGCAATTCATTTTATATAATTTATTACATAATAGGAATATATTAGACTATAAGTCCCAACTTAAATGGTGTTACTTTAACTGATTGTATTCAGCCAAAGACCCCTGTTATTTCAGTTTAAAGGTCACATTTGTCAATTTAAATTAACCCTGTTAAATTAAGATTTAATCTCTGTCAACAATAATCAGACTTCAATCAAGTGGAAAAGTGTCCATCCTTCTTTTGTTCCCGCTTAGCTACATCATTTCCAACTTGGACTTTTCTTGAGAGAGATGTCATCTTTTGATTAACATTACCCTGACTTGCTTTCCTCCTTGTCTACATAGGCTACAACAGTCAGGTAGAGTCCTAGGCAAGGGTATGGATCTGGAGCAGTGCCAAAATAGTACAGGGACTGGTGAATGTTACCCAGCCCCTGTCTCAGAGGTGGCAGAACAACAAAATATTATATTGGCCACAAATACAATTTCTACAATGTGGTCTAGCTTAGAAAAAATCAACAGTCTTCTACAAGAAATACTTAACTCAGGTCTCTGTTACAGGCCTGTTTTAGGTTGCAAGTAAGCATGTCTTTTAAATGAGACAAAAGGAGCGAAATTTGGTCACAGAGATGAATTTAACTGAGATAACAGACCAAAAGTACAGTCTCAGTTTCCCTGTGCTCACAGCTGTGCAAAAGCTGAGCAGCTATTTCACAGTGTGGGACAAAACAGAGGCCATACTACAATATGTTATGTTTGGGCAGCTTAAAACTAGGACAGTGGGAGAGCACATCTGTCCACAGTATCTTAGGACAACCCATCTTTCATGAAATAGCAAGAGAAAAAGATGAAATATGACAAAATTGTAGGAGAATATAAAACTCACCCATGTGTGTCAGGCCAGTCACAAACTCAACTGTGAAAAAACAGTTTCATAAAATTCCAATCTCCACCCTAACTAACATACTCCTAGTTTTATCCACTTCTCAGACACTCAGTCTTAAATAAAACTAAAGTGTTTCCTGCGCCTGATTCACAAAAGGCTCACCAGTCCTACAGAATTTAGCAGGCAAAGAGAGAACAATTAGGAGGAATATTTAAAAGCATTCTTTTCATTCTACTTTGGGGAAACATATTTTTTTTTTCTAATTTCCTCGATGATGTGTTGTATTGTGCTGTCACTTTGGGCTTTGTCAGTCACGTCTGCTAGTGTAATACAGTATGACTGACACAACATGTGACATGTCACCATGAAATGCATCACTTGGAAACTTTGGCAAACACATTGAGGAGAAGAGATTGCAAAAAGGCTGACTTCTTTTTTTTCTTTCTCTCTTTCTTTCTTTTTTAACTCTCTCCTCCTTTCTCTTTAAAATAAATGGGGAAACATTTTAAAGATAAAGGCATAACCAGCGATAGCACATACAATTATTCTCTGAGTGAAAGGACTTGTTAGCCCTTTATTAACCATGGGAGAAACTGTGACAGCAAATCAGCAGGCTAAGGAGTTAATTTCCACGAGTGGCCTGAAAAAAACTTATGCTTTTTAATCTGCCTTTAAGAGGTTTCATTAAAATATTTTTAGTTGTCATAATAGGTAGTGAAGCTTCTATAAAAGCAAATTCTAGCCCAAGTGAAACTGCTAATACAGACATAGAGAGAACTTCACATTTTAACAGTCTCATCCTGATGACAGGGTGGAAGTGTAATAGCCAGAGAAGCACCCAACTGTGAGACTGACATCGGCTTCTTTAGGCTGATGGAAATCAGGACAGTTTTCATTTGTTTCTTTGACAATCCTGGAAATGCTCTGATTGCAGGAGCTGGTGGAGACTTTCCAGGAGTTTTCCATATTTCACTCTCTAGGTTGTAAATTGTTGCAACACACAGCAATGTGCATTTTTAATAAAAAATGTATAGATACTTCTGAAGATACCAGGCAGGCAGACCTGCATAATTTAATTAATTCGAAGAAGGTAACAAGCTTTTTTTTGTTAATTCCTTGAAAGTATTGTGCTTTAATGACAGTAGTGTCTTAGAACTGCCCAGCACTACCCAAATAATCCCTCCTGACCCATTCCTCTCTAGTTTTGAACTCAGATCTTGGATGCAGTGCAGTCATGCTTAATAGATTCCTTTATATACCTCTGCTTTTCGGAGGTCAGAACAAATTCTTCATTAATAAACAGTACTACCCTGTACCTCACCGTGAGCATAAATAAGGAAAAAAAAAAAACAGTGCAATGAGTGCATGAAGTCCATGATGAATGCCTGACAATTTGTTGCTTTTATTAAAATCATTGTAAATTTTGTACACTCTGTATGTGTTTAACCTTACACCTGGATATTTTTGCTTCCTTAACTTTGGAACTTGCCCTCTAAATTTCAAGAAATATGCTGTGTATATAAATACTATTTATATATTTATATGTATTTTTGTTAGGAGTTGAAACACAGTATTTCTTTTATTTCTTCTTTTTTTTTCTCTTTTTTTTTTTCTATCTACATTAGATCTTTCACCAAAGCTCTATTACAAATGTATCTGTCAAGTATTCGTTCACTGTTAATTATGGAGTCCTAAAAAACATTCATGAACAGTCTTTTTTACTTGCTTTAGGGAAATGTTACCAGTTTATTTTGAAGTCCAAGATCTGATGGTAAAATATTAAATTGTTCCATTTTTTTGGTCTGTGATGCAAAACTTGGATGGTGATACCCAAAAATAGCTCTTCTGCGAAGAGAAATCTTTTCTGTAATTTATCTCTTTTTTTTTTTTATGCTTCACGTTTTTTTATGATTTTTATGTGATTCTTATGTGTGCTGTTCTATTTAAAAAAAAAAAAAAAATTCTTTGTAAGCAACTGCAAAAATAACACACCCTGAAGTTTAACTGACTTATTCATTACCGTGTGAACATCTTGCAGGTTTGCATAGCAAACTCTTCTCAACAGGTTCGTGGGAAATGTATGAAGAGGGCTGCATAGAGTCTGGTAAAGGAAGGATATTCAGTGCTGCTGTTCTTACATACTTGTACTTTTATCACTTCCTATCATCTCACTGGTCGTTAACCTCAAAAGTAGGACAAACTGCTAGAAGTGCTATTATGAGGCACTTCTAGGGTACCACAAAATGGTTAGAAAAAGAAAACAGTGAAGCAGTTAACATCGGTATTACCAGGCAGTGATGCTCAGCAACCATAAAGTCCACTATTCCTTACTGCTCAGTTTGTTTTAACCTGTTTTCATGAAGAATAAAAGGGCCTTGGCAAATGCCTGGCAGCATTTAGGCTCTTAATCTGCAGTTTACTGAGCAGCTCTATGTTGCTACTGTAAGAGTCCTTGCGGGCTTTGCATTAGCTTTGCAGCTTTTTCTAGTTGTAGAGGAGAGCAAAAGCCACCCAACACCTGTGAAAAAGGCACTGCCTCTTTTAGTGCTGCCTTGAAATGCAATCAGTGGGGGAGAGGGCAGATATTAGGGTTTAAAGAAAGAGTGTGTGTGTGGAAGGGCTGGTCTCAGTGGATTAAAAGGAAAAAAAAAAAAAAAGGAAAAGAAAAAAGAAAAATTAAAAAGAAAAAAAGAAAGAAGAAAATTGCCTTATACAGGCAATAGCATTTGAGCATTGCAGCTTCACCCAGCCTGAGGGATGCAAACAGGAAGGAACAGTGATTGTGATAGGAGGCACATTGTACATGGAGGAGCCAGTGATCCTCAGCACAGCTGGCCTGCGTGTGCCCAGGCACAGGCAGCGTGGTCCTCACGCCTGGCTGAGGATCTTTGCTGCACGTCAGCCCCCGCCAGAGCGCTGTGCCACAGGAACCCGTGGGCAGCTCCCCTGGCACTGCCCCCCTCACCACCTGCCTGGCCTTGCCTTTGCCTTACCGTGCAGCGAGAAGTTCTCGTGGGAAACTCCTTTCTTTTTTACTGCAAAACTGACAAGCAATTTCCTTCTAAGAAAATCCTATAGTAACTTGAAAGACCAAAACCTGAGAAACCCTGCAATCATAGAATTATTTTGATTGGAAGGGATCTTAAAGATCATCTCATTCCAATCCCCCTACCACAGACAGGGACACCTTCCACTAGACTGGTTTGCTCAGAGCTCCATCCAACCATGCAACTTCCAGGCACTGGTCATCCATAACTTATCTGGATCTGCACAAGGAACAGAGTGCTGTTCAGCCTTGCACCACTCAGGGCTTCCAGAATCTCAAAGGCTGCATGGTTTTTTGTGCTATTTTCATAACATTAGTTCTAGTAAATAGCATTTTAAACAATTTCTCATATAATACACCTTCTGTCTTTCAAAACAGACCTGCATCTCCTGATGTGTTGCACAAAGCAGGACAGAGACATGGATCAGGGGGCTGGGGACCAGCTAAAAGCGACTAGTGCAAGCCCCCCACTCAGGTGATGTTGTGATCAGAATGGGCAAAGAGATTCTGAATACCCACCAGTGAAGTCAAAAAGTGATGGCTGCCATCCAAACCATGAGCCCTAAAAATCCACTCTAGACCAACCAGACAGTGATTCCTGTTCTACTCAAACCCCTCACTGGGCTGGATCAGCTCTACGGGCCCCGCTATAGGAGCCACATGACACAAGCTGTCAGAAAATGTAATGCTTTAGATTTGCCCTGAAACAGCAACTGAGTTTCCTATTTCTAACCTCACAAAGGGGAATAAAATTGGGGAGAGGGAAATCAGTGTTGCTTGTTATTTCAACAGCCAGCAAACCACATGTGTATGAAAACAATTACCTTTAGATGAAAGAATGATGAGTGCATTAAGTGAACATAGGTAGTAGAAGCTGATCATAAAATATTCCATTGTCATTAATGCACAGAGTGGTTAACTACAGAAATAAAGAATTAAAAGGTTAGACCTCTCATTAATACTAATCTAGTCGTCATGTTTCCATATTTTACTACTATCTGGTGTACCTGCATATATTTCATTTACAGTGTGGGATGAGTAATGCCCACTATAGCTAATGTTTTTGGCACAGCCATATATTCTTGAAAGCTTATTTTGGGACTAATACTTTTCAATATTGTCCTTTGATCTGCAGTTAATTTATATTTCAAGGAGACAGAGGCTAAAGTCTGTGAAACTAACTGATTTTTCAGTTCTTTGGCTGTTATACAAAAATTCATCACAGCTCACATGTACATGCTCTACTGTTTTGGAGCATTCTGAAATTCTCATTTTCAGGATTCCACATGGTTTGCATAACAGTATTTATGGTTGATACAAAAGGTTTCTTCAGTCTGGAACAAAATGCTTCAGTTAAATTTGGTGTATTATAAATTTAATAAAAAAACTTTAGGAAATTCAAGGCTACTCTCATAATGAGATTCAAGTGCTAACCACAAAACCCAGAAGGGCTATACTTCAGCCAATGAGGCCAGTTCAGAGGGGTTATTCTGTGGGGTGGGGGATCCAGGCTTCAAACTTTTATTTGCATGATTCAGCAGAGGGCTTTGGGATCTTGAGTACTCTGGGTGTTACTTCTGTGATTTAAATATTCCTTAAGCCACCTTTGGTAGGCATTTTTCATGCTCATCTCTTAGGGATGCTTGCATTACTGAATTTTGCAATTCAGGTACTCTGTGTAAGGAAGGAGTACTTTTCCCAGTGAGGCAGAACCCAGTGACAGTTTATATTTGGGCAGGTACAATCCTAAATTCATAGAAGCTTTCTCAGGGTTTGAAAGCTGCATGGTCACACTATGTTCAGGATGCATCTGAGGTACTAAGCTCTGCCTCTCGGGTGGGCTGGTAGGTTGCTACCTCTGAAACTCATCCGGTGGCCCAGCTAGTTTAGTCCTGCACAGTTCTGGCACTTCTGTACCCTGCTGGGTGCAATAAGGGTTAAGTATTACCCCTCTCCCCACTTTCTCCAGGCACATGCACATGAACCTGTATAATCTCCCCACTGCAATTATGTATGTCTCAGGTCACATGTTCTATCCATTCATGAATTTAGCCTTAAAAAGACTCAAATTCTGAAACACAAGGAAACTGCTTTCAGTGTTTCTTACTCTTTAATTTTTCATCTTTGTTACCAAATGAAATTTATATGCAAACACCAGGTCCAGATGAATATTGGAATTAACTTGTCTATGAGGACAGACAGCCAGTGGAAGAGGCTGTTTGGACAGGTTGTACAGTTTCCTACCTTGGAGGTTTTCAAAACAAAAATGGACACAGCACTGAACAACTGTTTCTCACAGATGGCCCTACTCTGGGCAGCAGGCTGAACCAGAGACCTGTTGAGGCCAATGCCAGCCTGGATTATCCTGTGATCCCAGGGTCCTTTCCAGGTGTTCCCTTCCCTCAACTCCCACCAACTTAATTGAGAACTTCAATTGAGAACTTTCCCACCACTAGTATAAAGAGGGACTAGGAACAGACTCATGAGATCAAGTCTTGCACTGGTGTAGAGTGGCAAAGTTACTGAAGAGGCATCATTGTCCAGCAAACAAGACTGTGCCAAGCCTCGGAAAATTTAGACATCCCCTGAGAAAGGCTCTTTTATCTTCTATGTCTGCCTGTACATCTCCCTTTTTTTCCTCATATATTTCAGCAGGGACATTCTTCAGAGAGCAACTGCCCTGTTGCACTTACAGTCTAAAATAAAGCTAGGTTTTAATTTCACTTGGGACTTCATGGCTCAGTTATTAGCTATATAATAACAATTTAAGGCTTTCAGTGGATCTATGCCAGTTTGCACCCTCTTAAGGGATAGTGAAGGCCAGAGGGTTCATGTATTCTCTAATTATATACACTGCCCTCCAGAAAAACTTCACTCTCAGTCTTTCAGGTAGTGAAAATAATTACTACAGGTTTGAGGCCCTGAAATAATATACTCTTTGTTGCTCCCAAATAAGTATTTACAAATTACAATTTGTCACCTTAAGATGTCTAAGCAAAGGTTACAAAAGTTAACACAAAATCATATGTTAAAAAAAGGCTTACCCATCAGTTGGTATCTGACACTCAGATAAAATAGATTTAGATTTAACAAAGATAGGCATCTTTAAAAGTTTACTAAAAGTGACTGGGAAGGACATCATATTTCAAATATTTGCCTGAAAGAAACACATGCAAGTGCATGGACTGTCCATGAGCATCTGTGGGAAAAAATGCTGCCCTCCATCAAAACTAATGACTCCACTTGCAAAGAAGAGTGATATGGGACAAAGTGGGACTGCTGAAGGAATGTGTACCTACAGAGTTCACAACTGGAAAATGGTGCTGCCTTGCAGTCTCCCTCAGGAGCAGATGGATCACAATGCAACCCTGCAGGAACGTGAGGCTTAAAATTATGAAATGGGTTAGCTTATCACTCACCCAGGCAGACTGCAAATACTATAAAATTCTCTCTGGCTGTGGTTTGCAATAAAGTAAGTAACATACTTCTATATTTGCTCAGTGTCAAAAAAAAGAGGAAAATTCCACCTGCATATCTGCCCTTAGAAAGCAACCCAGCCATTAGACTGCCTGCTCAGTAAAATGCTTTGTGGTTCAAACAATTTTCAGATTGTGCACACAAAATTTGCAAACTCTGTCTTGTCATACCTTGCTCATATGAAAAATCTATTCAGCCGGTGAGTTAGCTTCAAGGCATTCAAAATCAAAGACTGATTATTGAAAGAGCCCACCCTTCTTAAAATCATACCTTATAAACCCCTGTGTCTACCTCCCAAATATGTATAGAGAGATGTGTTTGCCCAAACCACCTCAGCATTTATATTTGGTTTATGGGAAGGCAGAGGGCTTACAGAAGCTGACAGAAAAGCCCTTCATCCTTGATTTGGGCTCTTTGGGTTTGGATTTAATTTGGAATATTGTCATATACCAGGCATAAGTCATGCACCTTTTACATAGTTCAATTAAAATCTTGCTTTCAGAAGCATTATATTAATTGATGGTTCAAAATTACTGAAGAGTGGTAAAAAAAATTGCCAGGTAGCTTTGTGGTCACTTATATCTTTCATTCAGCCTAAAATACTTTCCAATAAAGGTTTAAAATACCATTCAGAAACTTTCTTATTTAATACTAATTTAATTGCAGCAGTCTGAGATGTCAGTGGCCATGGAAATCCTGAGTAAGAGCAGGGGGAAGAGAGAGAGAGAGAGAGAGAGAAAGAGAGAGAGAGGGGGAGAGAGAGAGAGAGAGAGAGAGAGAGAGAGAGATCATTCTCTAAAAAAAAAAAAAAGTGGGGGAGGTGGAAGGCAAAGTTAAAATTCATCCAAGGAATTAGTCTCAATTTCAAAGTAATATTCATAGACCATTTAGAATGTCATCAAGCTTCTTAAAAACTGTGATTGATGGCATTGGTTGGCAGGATAATGTAACATTGAAAAGAATATCAGACTGTATTAGATTACTTTTCCATTCCTCTTTTTTCCTCTTTCCAAATTTGTGGGTGAATTCTAAAGTGCATGGGAATCAAGGAACTGCTAGTGGCCAAGGGTACTGTTGTCAGGAACTAAAAAGCATCTCCACAGGCTCTGCCACCATATCCTGTTTTGTCCTTCACAGACCTACACACACTGCTTGCTACTACCACTCCACCTCATGAAGAAATTTGGTTATGCTGAGTGATGCCAACTCAAGTTGTGGTTTTATGATGTGACTGGAAGTCAACTAGAACTCATGATGTTTTGTTACATTTTATTTCTGGCTACTATAATCTATATTACATGATCATCAGACTTAAAGAGATTTAGAGGTATTTCTCATTTTTGAAGTAGCCCCACCTTGCCATTCTACAGCAACAGGCAATTACTTAGAGAAAAAAGGGACCTAGCAACATGTAGAAATGAAGGGCTCTGCTGCCCACACTTTTCATGAACTTCCTTTATCTTTTGCTTTCTGATCTGTGAGATCCTATTTATTCCTTATTGGTGAGGTTTCTGCCTTTTATTGCCTTTCTTCTCAACCTGTTCACCTTCTCCCCAGCTTCTCAAGACTTTTCTGGAAAGGACACAACATAACAAGACTCATCTCTGCCATTGCCACAGTCTCCGTCTTGCTCTGTGACCCCTGTACTTGAAGCCACTTGCTGGTATGCAGGTGGTCACAGACCAAACTACTGATGGGACACCCAGTCAGGACAGTCTTGTGAGCCCCAGATTCACTGTTGACACTTGCTGGGACTTACCTCTGTGTCCTGTTTCCCTTCTGAAGGAATTACTGTGGTTTGAAGGGTGTAGAGAATATGAAGACTGCTAAGTTCCATGGCACTGCCTGAATGGGTCATGAAAAGATGCTGCACCCTGGCAGAATCAGGAGACAGTGATGCAAAGGCCCTATTGGTTAGGATGTACAAGAGCCCTCCACTGCCTTCTGGATTTGCCATAGTAAACTGGAAAGCAGCTGTCACCTGCAGGCAGGTGCTTCAGTAGAAGAACATGAATGAAAATGTCAGTGGCTCACATGGGTTACCTCTGCAAACTCATTTTTCTTCCTGAAGGTGGTGAAGACCTTGTGGTAGGGCAGATGGGAATATTGCAGGTAGGACCATAAAGGTGTTACTAACAAGGAGCTGCCTTGGAACTTGTTAGGAGACATCTCTGCACCAGACTTTATAGGCAGACACCAAGCCAGAAGGATTGGCTTGAGCCCTCACAGGTACAATATTTCATGGGAAGAATACTGTCAAGAGGCTTAAAGCAATATTGTTTGTCAGGACTGGTTTCATACATAAGTGATACTGGCAGCTACGCTGTGAATGCCACGGTGGGGTTAAGATGAGCACATTCACCATCTCCAGGCTCTGGCAAGGGGATTCAAGGTTTCCAACCAGAAACACAAAGCAAAATGCAGACGTTGCAAATTCATGCAAATTGAGACTGAAACAAAGGTCAGTATGAACCCTTGTGAACTACTGTTAATCTCTGAGATTCTCAGGGCTCTGATTGTGCATTTTAATATATTGGAAAGATTTTAGCTTTAGCAGAACTAATCAGGACACTGACTGGATCCTACACCTAAAGAATCAAACCCCTTTTATCTCCCTTGACACTGCAGGCAGAACCTCAGGATAGTCAAATCCACTCCTGCAGGGTTTTAGTGATTGAAATTCTGTGTTTGCATGCCAATTTTCCAGCTGATAACTCTTAGAGTTGTCAGGACATAACAACCTGAAAATGAGCACATTTCTAGATGACCATCAGTGTATAATTAGTCCATTAAAATTGTCAAGATGCTACTTTTGGTTAGTTAAAAGATGCATCAAAATCACTCTATTGTTTAAAAATAGAAGACATTTTTTTTCCCTCCAAGGAGAAAGTAAGCTTATTCCTGCATCTGTGGTTTATGATCAGGGGTGTGTTGCTGTTGTAACACTCTGTTGACGCCACAAATGGGCTTGCTGGTAATATCGACTGTAACTCCAGGTAAGCCAAGTTTAAGTCAATGAGAACTGTGCTGGGAATGTGTGAAGTAGTGAAAAATTTTAAGCCTTCAGAAAAAAATCAGACTCTAGATTTTTCATTGTGAACATTCAAAGAAATCTTTTGACTGCACCTCAATCCCCATATGTAAAATGGAGATGATAACAGCACCTTGGCTCACAAGGTTTCTGTAATGATCAGCTCGTTCAGTTTGTACAGAACAGAGGATCAGAACCGCCAGTGCCCTGAAGCTCCAATCTTTTACATCAGACAGTGACCTGGCCTCAGGCAGAACATCATTCATGCCAAGAATCCTTCTTAATTGGTGGCCATGTAACAGTGACATGTTGAGCTAGTTGTGCTGCGATGCAATGCGTCGTGAGACATGTACATTCTCGGATAAGAAAATGTGTTGCAATGAAGCAGATTCTTGTTTTTATATCAATAATTACATTTTGATTGTGATTTTCATTCTGCGAACATAGTTTTGAATGAGCAATTCCTGTGTTCACAAAGCTCGGAAAAAGCATGTACAATGTTATAGGAAGCCAGAGGAGCTACCTGATTTGAATTCATAAGTTCCTTTTATTCCTTTTTTTTCCATAGTTTTTAATAGGTAAACACTGAGAATGGATGATTTGCAATCATCAGCTGTGTGAGGGTTGCTCTATATGCATGGCATAGTTTTCCCATGAAAAGCTTTGTCTGGAATGCAAAAATTTATTTGTGAAAAATTATACATATAAAATTTTCAGCATATATCCAAAGAAGGATAGCAAGACTGCCTCTGCCAGGATGGCCCCAGAAGTCCCAAATCTGCAATGCTTGTTTGGATGAATTTGTTTTGTTTTTGTCAAACTTTTTCGCCTCCTATCCAGCTTGTACAAACTCTTTGCATATTTTTTTAATACACATGAATAAAAGATATTCCTGTGGACTGAAATAGTACACAGGCTTTCCAGATCAAATGTTTTCCTTCTCCAGGTGAAATGTGGAAATGAGAGATAGCGTTGTCATTATACTGTATTATTTGTTTGTTTGAACAAATATGGCCACAGCAATCATTTCCATCGATTTTCTAAGAATAACAGTTTTCTTTTTTTTTTTTAACAGAAATCAATAAATGCAAAATTTTCTGTAAAGCCTTCAGTTAAAAATATTCCTCCCTCAACCTCATGTATATTAAAGTGCACAGAATATGCTGACTAGCATAATGCAATAAAAGTGATTACTGGGAGGCAGTGGAGGTGATTAAATATCACACAGTAGTCAGAGTTACCTGGAAATATTATGCATCCAACACTCAAGAGAGGGAAAAAAAACCCCATATCACAACAAACAAGTTCCTTAGATGTTTGCAACTCCTAGCCAGCCACCCTGTTCTACACGTGGCTCTATGGATGGGGTTTTAATGGATGCATGACAGCAGGCGTTGTCTTACACTTGTGAAAAACTTCATCATTAGGAGGGAGGCAGACGAATGTCCATTGTAACACATATTTTGACAAGGAAGGTTTAGGTTCTCCTGAGAAAACAACATAGGCAAAGATAGGCCTGTTTACAATTGACATGGTTAAATATTGAGGAGCTTGTTCAACTGGTTGCTGAGCAAACTGGAGGATTTACTGTTGGCGCTGGGGAGACTAATTCCTCACTTGACGACTGGCTGACTTAGCCATACATTTCTAAGTCCAAAATACAGTAATGATTTAAAGCAGGGAAAAACCATCAATTAGTCATTTTCAAACTCCCTCAAGGCATTGAAAGTATGGAAACTTATTTGCAGTGGGGAGAAGTAACTTAAGTCTTAGAGCAGAATATGTTGATGATGGCATGAAACTTTAACAAATACAAGACTCTTTGGTCTTCCTACTAAATTTATTGTCAATATGGGTGAAATCTGAGGAGGGAATATGAGTAATGAACCACAGATCAGAAAAATCCCTATAGATATTCTTCTATTCATTAGAACACACATTCTCTGTTGAAAATGTACATATTGGAGTTGCTTCTTTTTACTGGACCTCTTCTTCATATCCTCCATCTCCCTGTAGTGCCAGACTGCAGCTCTTTGTCTCATTGCAGACTCCCAATTTTAATGCAGTACCAGCTTGCCAATCTAGTTTTTTTTTCAAAACTCTCTGAACCTTAATTTATTCCAGATCTGCCTTTAAATGAGAAGCATGAGAAGAGAAACTAAAACAATGGGTCTGGTCCCAGGAGTTCTTGAACACCTCCAAATCCATGATGGCTTCAGTGAAAATTGTAAGGTTTTTCACCTTTTCCAAGACCCGACTTCTGGTTATTCCTAAAAATATTATGTTGACTCTAGACCAATGATCTTGGGTCTTCTCAACTTTTTGCCATACATACATTCCACTTTATTTTATCGAAGCTTTCTGCATTTTAACTGTCTCACATCTGTATGAATTGACTAATTTGATCAAGATGTTCATAAGTAGCATTTCTTTACATAGATTGTGGTTTCCTGGAGCCCCAAACAGAGTTATAGATCAGAGCTGATCCCTTAAAAATGTAGCTTCCTACTTCTTCATGCACAAAAACATATGCTTAAATTAAGCCACACTGCCAAAATCAGAGGAGCTCTGCCCCGCTGCTCAGCCCTGCAGACCTCTGTCCACTCAGGCATGGCTGAGTAACCTCTTGTCTCTCCATTTTCAGCTTTCTTTTAGATCCAGAGACGCATATTTAAATTTCCTGGAAGGAGGAGCACAGCTATAGCCCAGTATTCTAGGCATTTCTCCAAGGAAGAAAAGTCGTGTGATTCTCCAGCAACTTTTTTTGCACTCTACTGGGTACTTTTTTAATCTGTAGTTCAAAAACTGCCCTAAAAGCAGAATTCCCAAGTCAGAGGTTTGCTTGAAGCATCTAGTGGGAATAAATGTTGGAGAAAGATTGAATGAGACCATCTTTTGCTTGAAAGATTAAGACAAGTTGCAAAATCATCCAAGATTAGTAAAAGTCAACCTATTGGTGTCTACTCACTGAATTACACAGCTTTGGGGTTTCAGTGGGGGAAAGAGTAATATCTGACTTGTCTTAAAAACAGTTTAACATGTTAAACGAAGACATCATCCCAAAGCACCTGCTCTCACAAAAAGATTCCAATTGCTTTATGAGCTAAAGAATATTCTGAAGTCCCAGTGTATAGTAGGAGAAATTTCAGATAAGAATATCATGACACAGCTGTTCCTTACATATTCGAACTCAAAGGTTTTTAGAAAATACTGAATAGTTGCTTGGGGTTTTTAATCTCTGCAACAAAGATATAGTTTCTAAGCCTTGTTATTATTACTATTACTATTACTGTTACTATTACTATTACTATTACTATTATTACTACTATTAGTTGGGGCTACAGAGGGATCTTAATGACTAGAAGGAAATCTGAGACAACAAAGTTCAGGACTATATTTTTATTGCAATTTTTATTAACACTCTCTATAGTATTCCCTTTTGTATGAAAAGAAAAACCACCTGAAACTTCTTTATAAATGTAAGTCTGGCCTTCACTGTTAAAACAATGCCATGCTGAGGCCATGTTCAAAGACAGTGAGACAATGGCAGCAGTAAAGCTTTGATTGCATTTCTTATTTGTCTTAATAGGGTGATAGATTTAAAGAGCAGAGCCTACCTCTTTTTACATTGAATTCAATGGTAAATCTTTCACTGGGACATGCCCTAAGCCCGGTGAACTGAAGATGCCTAGAGTGTTCAAATAATAGTTATGAAATGGTAAAATAATTTATATTGTTCCTTTGTCTTTTTCTACTGCATTCAAAGATTTTGCTTTTATTTGTTGTAACTGTGATCTATCAGAAACACAGTGTGAGAAGAATGTTTCTGTCTGTAGAGCCGGGCCACTTTGAAGGGAAGGAAGGAAGCTGAGCTGAGAAGGTGAAGTGATGAGCCTGAGGCATTTCACCAGTATGAACAAGCTGTATTACAGCCATCTTCTCAACATGATAAAACCAGAGTGTGGCCATATTCTACCTCAGCTGACCACAACCATAACCAGTTTTGCCAGGCTGATTTCTGGCTTGAGGCTTGCAATTCAATAAGTCTGGATCATGGGTGACACTGGTGACCCCTGGGCTTCACTTGAAAATAATAATGTCAGAACTACACTTATTTAACTCCAAGCCTGAATTCCAGGTGGAAAAAAAAAAACACACTGGGTACAGACAGAACATTTTTCTGAAGTAAATATGGATAGGTGAAGCTAAAGAAAAACATCTTTTGATTGTTTTTAAACTTTAGTCATTGTTTTTTGAGTGAGACAGCACAAACAGAAAATGCAAATTGTTACATTATTGGGAGAAATCACACCATAAAGACAGAACTCCAGATGTTTCACTCTAGAAGATGAAGAACATAATGCTGATAATTTCCATATCACAGGGATACAGTCACACTTTATTTTTACCTTTCTCTTGAAATATATTTTTTTCATTTTCCAAAACTAAATTGAGACCTGAAGTGTTTCCTCTTTTAATATTTACTTCAGAACACTACATCTTTTCATAATAATAGCAGTCAAAGTCCTAAAAAGTTCATACCTACTTTACTACAAATCACCTCCTTGACAACAGAGTTTGTAACTTTTCTCCTCAGAGTTCTATTACAGATCCCAATTTCCTTACATGGCACTTCTGGAAGACCAAGAAACAAGACCAGATGTTGAAGCTCTGAGCATTTATCTTCATTTATCCACATTCAGAACTGCTGGACATGGACTGTTCTTGACCCAGAAGCTCAATAGATATGTTAATATGCAGATAATCCTGTACTGTGCTAACCCAGCCTACCTTCCTGAAATTCAAGAGAGCAGCATTAAAATGAGGGGAAGTGAGTGGTTAGGCAGGGCAGGAGAAAGACAAGTATTGTTTGAGCATGTGAGTAAAAAGTCACATTGGAATGCTGATGTAATGAAGCAGCAAGGCTGCTTATATTGAAAGGTAGAGATAAAAAGCACAGCTTCAACCCAGCTTTGTTATTAATGTGATGAGAGGGTGAGTAATGACGTTAAATGGAAACAAAGGTCAAAAATTACCCCAAATCCCTCACACTGCCAAAAGTTGTATACTGCTTGGTAAGATATCTGTATGTTTTGTGTCCCAAATATATAGGTATAATGTCAAGAGAATAGTCTTAGGTTCATATATGCATAATTTCTCTTCAAGGAGTGATCTTAGCACTGACCTTTGGAACCGAACTGGAGTCATACCATAATCTAAAGAAAAAGAAGATACTAATAAGTGGATAGAACTGAAATCTACAATCTAGGCACCTCTCATCAGAAGTTCGGACAGGTCTGGAAAAGTGGCAGAAGTCTGTGAAGTCTATCAAAGTGTATCTTCTGAATTACTCACCAAAGGTATGTACCAAATCTTTCCTAACAAAAAACAAAACAAAACAAAAACAAAACCCACCTGGAAGACAAGTAATTTCCTAATTTGGGCTATTTTGAAATCTCTATAGTGTCTTTTTTTTTTTTTTTTTTAAATCATCAGTTATTCCTTTTCACGTCAGCCCTTTAGGTTCTATTTAAGAGCAGAGATCAAACACTTCACATTTGTCTGCATGAGATAATGGTGTGCCAGATAGCCACAGAAATAGGGCAACTGTTGTCTTTCTGTGCCGTGATGTGGCTGACCCAGAATGCAAGATGAAGAGTGCTGTTAAATGACCGATCACAATCTTTTCAAATAAATTGCTTGGAAGCAGCTTGTCTACTAACATAAGAACAGCAAAGAAATGTTAAAAATTATCTCATGGATTAAGCGTGATCTGAAATCTTCAAAAAGAAAGATTCCTCTGAGTCTGAATGGATTTTGAACTTGGTTTAAAATCAATTACTCATTAATATAGGTGAGAATGTCATAAAGTAAAGCACCTTGTGTGAATAGGCACACACCAAAATGAATTAAAACTAGAACAGGATATATGATGAAGTATGATTGATACTGAACTCAAAAAAATTACTTTTGATATAGAGTGGGATTTTGAGAAGAGTTCAAACAGTATAATTGTATATGTTCAGTGAAGGAAGCGAATGATATCTTATTAGATACATTGTAAGTTGTGGAAAAAAAGCCACACATAATTTTCAAAGAAAATTATTATTAAGAAAACTGTCAAAATGACTTTATGGTAACACCACCTAAGGGGTAGCTATCACTGCCGGACCAGCAGTAACCCACTTCCTTTGTGTATGCCACTGTAATAATACAATGGTTTCTACAGAAATGCACTTGCCATGGGAATTAATATCTAATCATTCACTATAGAATTTCCCTGTTAAGTTAAAGAGCAGTGACATGACATTTTTGTCATACATATTTCTACATTGCATGAAAAGTACCTTGCAAACTTTTGCATACCTGTTCAGAGATTGCCTTTTATAAGATTGTGTATCAAATTGGTCATCACACAAGACAATCAACATATCATCAATTAACATTTTTCAAAGGTTTAGTGGTTTTAGTTTGTTTTTTTCATAAATATTCCACACAATTTTATATGTGAAGTTTTTGTATCAAAAAGAAGTCTGAAACCTTGCTATCCACTCCAACTTGCATAATAATTCCAGCACAGTGTCTTGACTCTGAAGCCTTACCCAGTCTTCACAGTTATGGCTTGCTGGACTAACAAACTCATACCCCACGCTTGTGTACAGCAAGAATCATTTACCTTGGCAGTGGCCAGAAATATGCATGACATGTTATTACTCAAAACATCACCTACTGTTGTGAACTATTGTTTGTGTATTTCACAGAGCTGGACAGGTAGAAGTGCTTTTGTTGAATTTTTCCTTTTACAATTCCTCCCTTGTGTTTCCTCAAAATGATGCTGTTGCTTCAGAACAGCCTTTATCTGCAGTAGTGTGAACTCCAACATACAACATTTCTATCCATGCCAGCAAGCTACAAAGTCTGGCCTATTGCTTTAACACAAAAAACTTCCATTTAAACTTCATGTGATCTATAACATACTGAAATTCAGATTAACCCTTGACATGATGAGTCTTGAGAAGAATGCCAAAGACTTGAAGCGTCTCATTGGAGGTTATTTAATTAAAACCCTAAAGGGTTCAAAAACCTGTTGGGCAGACTGATAATAAATAAAAGTAAATTACCTTTCTGACTCACTTGACTCATTAACCACCTTTGCTGTAGTGAATATTATTTGTAGCAATGATATGCAACAGATTGACTTGCTGTTATCACATATAATTTTTATTATTAAAGCTGAAAAGTGTATGTGTGCTATATAGACGCAGAAACATTACAACTTGCATATACCTTGGAAGATTTGAGATGAAAGGAGGAAAAGCTGAGTGAGTTCAGCAAGTCACTGTCAAATCCCATACCTTTAGTTGCAGAGGTATAAATACAAGTGATCACGCTTGACAGAGGCAAGACACTGGGAAAACAATGGTGTTGTCTCTCTAAATACCTCATTATGTGGTCAGTAGTAAATAAACATCCACAACCTCCTGGTACACAGGGCACAAAAATGATGTGAAGATTGCGATAGTCTCCATTTGAACATTTGTTTCTATTTGGGTTTAGTCAAAAAACTTACCATGAATTATAGGCAAGAGCAGTCCATTGTTTATGAGGAAAATTTCAATCATTATGTGGCACTTAAGAGCTATTTGTTAGAGTGTCAGTCCTACTCATGGAATGATCAGGTGAAGATCGGGTCTTTTCTGGATGTGGTTACCATGTATGCTTTTATAATTGCCTACTTTACTGAATACAGGTAATTGACTATTTGTCATCTGGTTTCTACTCTTTAACATCTCCAATTTAGACAGCCCAGTTCCTAGGGAACATTAGTAAGGAAGCTATCCAGGTCCTGAATTACTTAAAGGCTGCTGACTTACAGAAACTGTTGACATATTTTATGATCACATAAGTAGTGTATATGTTAAGGGTTTAGTTTAAACATGGTAGCAACATTTGATTAAATTGCAATATTAGAAAATCTTCTGTGGTCTACAAAGAGTTTTTCAAAGTAGTTTTATTACTGATTTAAACTGAATTTACCTACACATAGACCTCCTCTCCAAGCAAAAGAAACCCGACTCCTGCTGGTAAACAAAACAATTGTCAGGGCAAAACCTCTGTGCTAAGTAGAAAGAAGAGGAAGGAAAGAGGTTTCTGAAAGATACCCCAAGTTCAGCCTGGGCACTCTTATGTCATTAGTCATCCCACAGAGAGAAACTGTCACATACATAGGGCAATAAACTTACATGTCTGGTTTAGAAACTGCCCTAGGAAGCTCTTTAGGGTAGTAGTAGTTAACAAATACAAATACAACAAATTAGAGGAGCCAAGTTACTGATAGCAGAAAGGAAGATTATCCTTAAATATAAAATAAGGTAAAGGTGAAATATAGATGTCATTGTTAATGAACAAGACAAAAATGAGAATATAAGAGATTTTTTTTTTGCTTGGTCATGAAAATCTGGATTTTGGAGTAAAACTCTAAGATTCCCTGAAACAGATTTCCAGAGTGTTCATTTCATTTACAGAGTTTTCCCAAAATGATGTTGGGTGAGTATAAGGAAATTCTAAACCCAGATAAATATTTGAAGGTGAAAGAGTTGTAACAGTGACTTTTGGCACTCATTTTAGAAAAAGGCCAACAAAGTCACAGATGTGCAGGACTTTTTGCATAAAATGCATGTCTTTAAGCTAGCCTTGTGAGCAAACACCTTGTATTGTCTGTGCCACCAAAAAAAGCCAAAATATGAGATGAAAAACTTTTCTTAGAAGCCAATATAAATGCCATTCAAAGGATATCCAGCACAGCCCTTGCTTTATGAACCCAAAGTTAATAGATGAAAAAGGAGCGGACGATCAGAAGAACGCACTATGATTTTCATTCAAACTGCTTGCATAGCAGTTCATGAAAATATGAATATAGAATCATAGCACACAAATCCCTGACTCAGCTTTTTACTACCTTTGGCCAGTGGCATCACAGAGCAGTGCATGGAGTCAGACCAGTATGGGAAAACACAGCAAGGGCATGTGTATTTTATCACAGCCTCCTCAACAAACTGTGGCTGTTAAGCAGGCGTTCCCCAGTTAAATTAGTCTCTTTTGAAGACTTAGGACTGGTTTTCAAACATAGATGCAATAAAAAAAAAAAACAGTAGAGAGATTTCCTGTTGGCCTGCTAAGGACCTGGGCTGGGAGAAAAAAATATGGAGGGCACTGAGACCTGTAGAGTGCAGGGGAAGAATGGAATCAGGCAAGACTATGATGCCATATGTCATCGATTATCACATTGATTAAAAGCGAGTTTCTTGCCTTACCCCCCTCAACAAGCCACTAACCACAGCTATTTCATAGGGTCTGTCTTTGCCCTGCTATTTCATCCACACAAAGACAACTGCTGTGGTTCAGACAGTTTACATTTGGTTTGTTTGAAGAGTAAAAGAGAAAATGTCCCACTGCTCCCTATGAGATGCTGCTGGTGCACAGATAGTGCTCCTGATTTTAACTATCAGGATGCAAAAGCTTTGTTGCCTTGCTTGGCAAGTGTCTCTGCTCTGTGCTGTTGGAATGCTGTGGGATTGGGGGGCTCTCACCACTGGGGTACAAGGAATGCCTGACGGGTAAGAGCTCCCCACATGGCACAGGCGTGCAGTTAAGCATGTTAGCTCTCTACAAGAAAGATCACAGCCGTGTTGCTCTGTAAGCTTTGGAGGACTTACTGTAGACATAAAGCAAAGCTTGAAGCAAAAAATCCAAAAGCAAGCAGAATAACATAAACAATTGCTTTTAAATCCTGTGGTAGGCATCATTTTGGCATATTTTCAATGTTTATTACACACTTAAAAAATATGTTACTGCCACAGAACTGTGTTATCATGAAGTTACATATCAACAGAAATTGTGAATAATAGCTGTGCATTTGTGGGGGCTTTTTGAATTTGAAACTGACTCTCACTATTTGTTTATATGCCTTCTGAGGCATTTTAATGCTTTTGAAAATCTGGTTTTGGTCTTAAAATCCATTTAGTGTCTAGTCAAGGGCATAGATTCTAAAACTGAAAATTAGTGATCATAATGAGTTCTGCTTTTGTCACAGACTACAGCTCAGTGATTCAGGCAGACTGCTGTGGTGTTTGAAAGGCAAAGCGTGTAACCGAGGGACTCAGAGTATTCCCCCCCAGCATTTTAGGAGGTAAAAGTGCAGAATTTCCCTAAGCCCACCATGTAGGAAATGACAGAGGGGAAAAGAGAGCGGACAGTTCCCAAACACGACACCGCACCCCCAGCGCACAGCAGAGAAAACCAGCTCCTGCACGGCTTCCTAGAAGATAGAACAGCACAGATCCTAAGAGGAGAGAAGCCATGTCTGCTATCTCATGTACCCCTTTTTCAGTATGTCCATGCCTGATTTGAGGCTATCATACAAGAGATAATCAATGTCAAGGAATGTTAAATCAGTCTCAGGTTATATGTCAAGTGATTGAAAATGAATATTTGTATTCCATGTTGCAAGTAAAAAAAAAATTTGCTTCTGGAGCAGTGGGCAAGACATGCCTTAATATAAAATATAAAAATTAGTTTACGATGTTAACAGTAAAAGAATATTAAAATTGTGGAAGTCTAGAAAATAGTTAGGAAAATGAAGGATTTGCATATGAAGGTTGTAAGAGCTAGGATGATTTAGTGGTGCAAAAGAAACACTAGAAGGCATTTAATTAAAGCATTTAAGATTATGAAGGGTAGAGTCTAAAACTAGCCAGTCCATCTTTTTAACAGTGTCTCAGAACACCAGAACAACAGCAGGGTCACTTGAAGTTAATGACAGGTAAATGTAAAACAAAAGAGAGAAAATAATACTTCACACAGCATGTAATCAGCCTGTGGGATTTCTGTCATGGAGGGTCACTGAGTCAAATACTTCAGCTGAATTTTAAAAAGGGGATGGTAATTTTATGGCCAAGATGATAATTTTATGAACAATGGTATTTATGTTTGCTAAAATAGGGAACATTAAAATTCACGTGGTCAGGGATAAGACCATTACCAGCCAGGAATTCATTTTACCTCCCTACTATCCACTCTAGACTTGTCTCTCATGGCACAGCTGTTAAAGGATATTTTCTGATGCAATCAGTATTGTTTGAGACTTAAGTTAAATGTCATCCCTAGAGAGGGATTATCCACTCTAGTGCAGAGACTTGAAAACTGGGCTTCTGAGTGCGCCATAAACCAGGTATTACGCTTCAAATTCTCTGTAGCTTTGAGGATACCATGGACCAGATGTAGCTCAGGTTCACATCAGTTGAGAAGGTCTACCACTGAAATCTGTGTGGTGTAAAGGAAATTCCATGTAGAGTCAGTGTAAGAGATAAGCTACTTTGAAAACGAAATACTTCAACTAAGCTAGAGGTGATTGCACATTGTGTTGCTTACTTGGAGTGCAAGAAAGAGTAATTTCCTCTGGTAGGAGAAATAAAGAATGAATGTTATGAATCTTGTGATGGTAGTGGTCTGAATACACAACCATCATGCATACTTCTATGAACAATAATTTGTATTTGATCTTTCTGTCTGTTGTCTTGTGATCACACCAGGCTTCTTAAAATGTACTTTTCACTGCTTAGTTCAACAAAACTATTTGAGAGGTGAGATGATTGATGAATAAATGGGGATAGTTTATTTTAGTAACCTAAACTTGATTTATTCAAAACAATTTTAAAAATAAACTTTCTTCACGATATCTTCCAGCTATGAAGTCTCATATTTGTGCATTTTTGAGAAAGTCCTATGAATAATTTCAAAACAGAGTTTTCAGTGTGAACTCTTTATTGTCAAAAAGTTATTCCTCAGAAATTCAAAGGGCTTCCTAATGGTTTATTTAAGGTTTATAGGTGAATTACTTAGACTCAAGGCTGCTAATGCTTAGACGCAGTTTTGAGGAAACTTGCACAAAATCTAATGACAATTCTGTTCAGGAACATAACTGCAAGCTGGTAATGTTACTTACAGATATGATAGGAAATAATTGGTTCCACAGTACGAACCTTCCAATATGTTTCATTAGCAGCTTTATTATAGAAACAAGATTAATTCCCATAAATAAACGTCCATTAATTTTGAATTAATGTTGCAAATATATAGCAATTATGTAAAGGAAGGTGAAGGGGAAACCTTATTAAAATAGCATGAAACATAAATAATAAAAAAATATTAATATCTTTAAATTCTCAGCTTCACAACATAGATCTTGATCCTGAGATAATAGCATTATTAATTTAATGTTTAATTGATAATAAATTTTTAAAATGGTGATTATTAACATGTATCTAAAAATCTGTCTCTCTACACAAAGAGTTTAGATTGTGCCTATAATCCCTCTAATGAAAAAAAAAAATAAAATAAAAAGGTATAAAAATAAAAGATAGTGATTAACCCAAAACATAAGTCAACAACTATGGATTGCAGAGCTTTGCTTGTTCTTTCAGTACTCTCAGCCCACAGAATATGTTTATGAACAAGGTTGCAAATTCTGGGTTACCACTGAGCAATGTGATTACAAGACAGGGCTGCTGCAGTCAATGTCTTTTCAGTGTGATTTGAATCACAGAGCAACTTGTCCCCAGCTGAATTTAAATTCCTAATCGTAGTACTGACACTGGAAACCTGTGTCTAACAGTTACACCACTCCCCAATCAGAAAAACGAAATGTAGTATGTAATTATATTTCCAACAAACAGAGCTCAAAAATGAGCTACAGATCAAGACTTCTTCATAATGTATTGTCAGTAAAGCAGAAGAGCAAATGCATTTGAGAAAATCACAGTTTAATCCCAAACAATTCACACAGACAAAACTCATTCAGTGAGCAATTTGTTAAGATACATTCAGTTCTGGTTTATGCTTACATGAAGCTTTTAATATAGATGAAAAACCTATCATTTTTACTGTTACCTTTTTTACTATTTTTAAGCAAGTTAATTTTATTCCCACTTACACTGTCGTTAGAGCTTCGGCCATATTCTGCATTTTACCATGTAGAGATTGTACCTGTCGGGAAAAAAGTTTCCATTTTAAGGTAAACATCATTGCCCACCCACAGATTGTGATGTTTGCTTAGGAAAGTTCCTTTTTTAAATGGAATGACCTTGCAATGATGACTGAAAATGTATAAAATAAGTTTTTCATCTCTGAGGGCCTGATTCTATTAAAGTAAGTGCAAGTGATTCCATTGACCTCTGTGAACTTTGGAAATTGTCCTAAATTGAGAAGGGTTTAATGTGTGTGAGTGTGAATAGATGAAACATAAGCTGTGATACAACTGGGGTGGAGAAAGTACCTTTTGATGATCAGAGAAGTTCACTGAACAGCAGTAAGAGCTCTAGAATGAGTTAGACAAACATCTCCCAAGAATGACATAGGTGTGACTTACTCTGCTTTGAGAGTGATGTTAATACCCCAGCATGATCTAGGAACCAAAAGACTTCAAAGGACCATTAAAGTACAAGCTGAAGTATTTCAAATAATTGCTTTTAAAATATTGAAACTATTAATCAAATCAGATAGTGAATTAATTTAAAAGAGTCTAGTGTATAAATTAACAGGTATACAATATAAAAAAATGTCACAATTTTATAAATACGAATATATCTTAAAGCAAATAGTATCATTTACAAACTTGTCAGCATTTTTTAACCTGTTAGGAAAGATTATTTGAAGGCAGTATGTTACAGCTAAATTTTGCCCAGGTCTCAGTTGCTGCATTTAAAGGTAGCACAGATCTCCTCACCCTGCAGGTAAGAATCTCAAAATGAACATAGGTTCAAACCAAGGCAAATGTCAATCTGAAGCAAAGCCTTCTTATCGTTATCTAATAACGGCAAGTGGATGCACTTCATTTGTCATCCTGTCTTTGGGCAGATTAGGTCTAACCTTTAGCCTGAGTTTTACATCGCGTGGTTACCTAAAGCAGTCTGCTCCTGGTCTGTGGCCAGTTCTAGCTGTGGAGGTGAAAAGTTAATTCTTTCTGCAGTCCCTTGTCCATGACCATTTCCTTTAATACATCTTGTTTTGACATTTCTTCTTGGCCTTAGCACAAAAGTTGAAGTTATACAGTATCTTAAGGCCTACTGAAGATCTACAGTAGGCTCTTCCCACATTCCCTCAACAATTCTCTACATAGCTTTCCTGATTTCAAGGTTAAGAGCAGATTTCTCCTGACTCACATACACATGAAGTAACAGCATTTTGGTCTGTGACTGGGGTCTCAGAATGATGCTGAATGATGTCTCGCATCCCATCCAGATCTTTTTCTATAATTGAATAAATCATGTTATAGATAAAATTAATCTGATACATGAAATTAAAATTCAGGAAATTGTGAAATCCAAACTTCTGTTCTACTCATTAAATCTGCCTTCTGGTGACACTTCTGAAAATCAGAGTGCAGGGACTGAGAATACATGAAGGTTTCAAGTCAGTAAGAATCAGGCCCAATCATGTTAGCTGCTGGAAAAATGCCAGGCTGCAGCCTGCTTTTGAATGTGTGTTAGTATCATTCCATTTGAAAGATATTGACCATCACAAAGGGATTTAGGACCAAGTCCTGCCAACACTCATTCTGGTGTTCAGTGGCAGGTAATCCCACAGACACAGTGTGATTGTCATTCTGCCATGAATGCAAGCATAAATGTTTGAGGGATCAGACCATTAGATAATAGATTAAATAGGTAGTGTGGATTCCCTGAACCATTCTGATAAATATGTCCCTGAGTTGCCTAGCTAGCACCAGTAGAGACATCATCAGCTATGCACTTTTTTTGTGTTTAGCATCATTTAAAAAAAAATGAATTATTTTCTTGCTGAAAGCAAGGCAAATGAAATAAATACACATATAATTCAGTTTCTTTCAATACTTTTGTCTTTATCTGTACGTTTATCACAAAACTTTAAGATATCTCCATAAGGATGCAACAACTCTCTCCCCTGACAGTTCATACACTAGTAACACTTAGCTGCCCTTAAATGAAAAACTTCTGTCTCAGGTAAAGTGAGTCGTTTTGTATTTGTTTTTCTTGACTGTGCATTGCAATACTGCATTTTTTAATAAAAGTACTAAGTTTCATTCTCTCAAATAGCCACCTTCCAGAAAGTATATAGAATGCTAATGACTCTTAAATTCAAGTCAGACCTTGAAATTTTAATTCTTCTGTTCTTTATGCCATAAATTATTTTAACTGGTCTTCTATTGAGTACTATTGCTCTCTTGAAGAGAGCAACACTTCCTTTTCAAGCAACAGTTTTTCCAGAATTGCCAATACCTATCAGGTAAGAAGTCCACCAGAAGCAAACCAAATAATTTGGATGTGACATGCTAGAGCTGTGTTGGGAGAACATGCTGCTGCCCACACTGCTGTCTATTATCCTGTGGCAATGGAGATCCCTCCACTCTCTCTCTTAATCCTTGTTAAGATCTCTCATTTAATCCTTGGTATAATGTAAAATAAAAATTGTTTTAAAAATCAGTAAAATATTAATTTAGTTCTGTGTTAGATTGTTTTGTGGGGTATACATACATATATATATATATACATATATATATATCTACACATATATATATATATACATATATATATATATATAAAAATCATAAAAAATCATAAATAATCTTAAAAAATCAAAGAGAGTCTTCCCATAAAAAAAACCAAACAGGAGCCTAAGGAAGAACTGTCAATCCTGCTCATTATTCAGCACAGCCCCAAAGCAGCTAATCACAGTATCAAGCCACACTGATGCATGATGTTCACTCACTGGGGTGAATATGATGGCTATATAGAATAGTAGGTTCCTCTGTTGGATCTGCATTCCTGTGGGGATATTAACATTTGGAATTGCATTGAAAGTCATTCTGTAGCTCTCAAGGGCATATGTCTGAACTTGTATGGAAGATCTCATCCTTGCATTTTGCCAATGATATATGAGCACAGTGTAATGAAAATCACAATATTTTTTATTGGCAGCCACTACACTGGCAAAAATTTTATACTGCAAGCTCTTCCCATGAGGTGGCATGCATTCCACCCTCATTTGAATGTGGTCAGATTGTTATGAGAGGTTAAAACTTCCTCTTTTTAATGGAAATGTTTTTTACTGTGTTTACTATAATTAAGAGCCAAAGCTGAATGGTTCCTTGACAATGCCTTGAACTCTTTTTTTTTTTTTTCTTTTTGTTCTGAAGATGATAGTTAAAGTTATCTGCTCTGCACTTTAGATGAATAGATGAGAGAAAATGATAATGTGCTAACTGCTGACATCACTTACTATTTCAGTTCCAGGTTTCGTTAACCTTTGTGTGCTAGCAGTCCAGAGAACACACTGATAGGAAATTGAATCTCAGACAGCTTTTCTGTTCCTTCCTTTTCTTTTTCTTTTGTTCTAAATTTACAAAATTAGTACTTCACATTATTATTAATGCAGTAAATGGCAACATATTTTGACTTTTTGCAGAAAAATTATGGCTAAGAAATGTACTGGTGTTTATTCATTGCCAGTAAGAGTATTAAACCTAGCACATGGCTGGATTTTTTTATTATTTTTTTTTTTTTTTAAATAGCATGTTATAGCTCATTCCCCAGAGTTCTACTAATTCAATGCAGTTACACATAAATACTGCATGTCACTAAGAACAGAAAAAATTAACCAATAAGATAAAGGTACCAATAGAGGTGCAAGACACAGAGCCTTAGGAGGGTATTTATTAAATATTTGCCTTTTTTCTCCACCAAAATTTTATATAAGAACATGCTGACCTTTGCACCCAATCCCACAAAGGAGATTTTCACAAACTTAAAGAATCAGCTGAGTACAAATTCCATGTACCTTGAATGAGTGATCAAAATTATGAAGATTCAAGACATCTGTAAATAAACAAGAAACACACATTAAGTCGGTACTACATCCAAGTGCTATATCATTGTCACTATTTATGTACTGCTAAATGCAATGTATTCAACTGTCCTCAGAAAAATATTGATTACTAGGATGCTCAGAGCTGGAGAGATATTTGACTATTCCTCTTATTGCCTCTTTAACATGAATATTTTCTGTTAGACTATGCAGCAACATCTCTGTAACCAAAATCATACAAGGTGCTGAAGATGCACAGGAGAATCCGTGAAGCTTGTAATAAGAATTGTGCAGAGCAGATCGGATCTACCTAACCATATCTATTTATCTATAATTCTTGTGATAAGTCTCATATAAAACATTTTAAGCACTGACTGAAAGTATATGGACATCCAAGAAAGTTACTCCTGTCAGTAATAAGTAGACTTATTATGCATGGCTTGTACCTGGATGTTTAAGTACTGGACCTTTATTTATTAATACTTAGCTGAATTTCCATTTTTCTATCCCAAGATAAGACCTGAAACAACTTGAAAGCACCTGAATACTGCTACAGCACCCATCACTTCGATGATATGAAATGCAATGGGCCAACATTCATATCTCAGGAAAGCCATTCTAAATAAAGCCAGTTTTTTTTGTTTGCATGCACCTCAGAAAAAGCAGCAATGGCAGCGGAAATCTCTGGTTTGTCACAGCAGACCCTTAGACCAGGAAGATTGGTAGAACAGGGTAGAGATACCAGCTGAGAGTTTTTTCAGTTTTTAATCGGTGAACAGAGGACACTCATTTCCAATTCAGTGTCTTTCACATTAAATAATCACATTAAAATAATGTGGAGCAATGCTTTCTACTGAAATTGTATCATTCAATATATCAGAGGAATACATTCTCTTTTCAGGATTTTAGTTTATATCCTGGCAGCAGAGCAAATGTGATTTCTTTGACTGATGGCTTGTTGCATTTTTGTGCATATTTAATCAACAATAGACTCAACATATAAACAGTCTATATCTCTATGGAGTCACAGTCAGCCATACTCTGCTGTCAACTAAGCCATGGTAATTCAAGAATAAATGCCACTGAAATCAGTGGAGTTTCTCCAGATTTACAGTGAGGTAGCAAGGAGCAAAATCTGTTCCCCTTTCTTTAGCTGTTGAAATACAACCACAGTGTACACCAATGATGACCCCAAATTAAAATCCCTGATCTTTAAGCACATTTGAATTTCCTACATCTGCATTTTGACTTTAAAAAATTTAAAAAGAGGAAAGAACTGAATTATAGTTTAAGTTAAAGCTTCAGAATGATTCTAATAATCTAATTAATTGGAGGGCAGAGGGAGATTATCCTTTGAGTTTCCATGGTGCAGACAGCACAAGCCCCAGTGGCTCTATCTTCTCCTTTGGGGGAAACAGATCCTGATAACTCCCTGACTTCCCTCAAGGACAAACAAGGTGGAGGAGTTGAAATTCCCACTCCCTTCCTCCTTGCAAGGAGAACTGCCAGAATGAGGATGGCAACTTGCAGTCACAGACAAGATGCACCAGTGACTTCACTTCCCCTCCACATGGGAGGGACTGTCTTTGTCCAAAAAAAGGACAAAGGCTAGCTCTGAAATAGAACAACTTGGGACCTGCATTTATTTATTTTAAAAGTAAACTTGAGCTGTATTTTGTAGAATTTTCCTATGAAACTCAAAGTGCACTGAGCATTTCGTAGTTCTGCCACTGTACACGCTTTCTTAGCTCCAGTGAGGGCTGATTCAATAAATGACTTTTATTCATTCCCAAGATTCGCACTTAGCTATTCAATAAGGGCGTTACTGAAATGTTTTCATTGTAACAAATAAATAAAATAAAAAAAAAGTAATAGGCATTGCGATATAAAATCCCATTTTCCATAATGAGGTTATTCAAATAAATCTAGCATGAAAGAAAGCAACTACTCTGTGAAGTCCCAACAGGAACCTAAGTGGAGAGTTTGAATTTACAGAATGGGTCTACATTTCAGACTGAAGTGCAAGGTCTTTCCTCACCTCACCCAAGCAGAGAATGTTAGGAACAGTTTACAGGTTTTCCAAATCTTATTTCTGTGTCTGGTTATGGTAAGAGTTTCAACTATTAATGCATCATCTGAACACAACAAAGTGTTTTAATGGATGGACTGAGCAACTTAAGACGTTGCAAAATTAACCCTCTGCAGGGAAGCCTGAACATCTTTGAAGTACTCACTCAGCCATGACACAATTTTCTCTCTGGTAATCAGCTCTTCCTGCCCTTTTCTGACCCTCTAACAGCCTCTCCTTCAGAGCAGAAACTTACAAGTTTGTATAAATGTGTGATAAAATCTTGTGGCAATGCTTAGTTTTAGGAGAGCAAGTTTGCATATATTTTTATCCAGTCTGTGGTATAGGCCTCATTGGTACTGTTTTAAAAAATCTTTGATATAGACAGACATTGAGAAGACTGCACCAGAAAACATTTGTGAGTGTTCTGTTGTCTCTTTATCAGAACATGAATTCAAGAAATTGTGCACAGGATGCAGACTTGACACACTACATTTGGATAAGGACAGAAAAAAAGAACTCTGTCCTGACTTGAGGGGAGAAGATGCACAATTAATTTTCCTATAACTACCCCAGCTGTGATTTATTTACATCTTTATGGATCCAGGTTAGTACTTAATACAACATGCAAGCTATGGGCCCTTATGTGAAACGGTTTTGTACACCACCCTTACGCCTGATCAGAGTTTAAACAGAATCTGTCACTTTATCTTTGTTAGTGTCTTAAGTATGCCCTTGGTTTAAACATCCTAGAATGGAAAATCAGTGCATGTCATATCTTTCCAAGGACTGGATAAATTTACTCAGCGTCCCTAATACCTCCCATTGTATCTTTAGCTTTCTAGGCTGGCTCTCCAAAATACTGCAATGAATGCTGCAGGAATTGCAAGCCTATTCATCCTATTCTGACTCCCTTCTGAATCTAGATATTAACTGTTATCAGTGAATAGATGCCTAGAGTATTGCTGTAGGGTACAGCATTATACCACGCTGATATGCCTTTAATGTGCTTATAGTAGGTAACAATCATAGGCTATATGTCAAAAACATCTTTACTAATAAATTCAAAGCAAGTCTGCCATGTGCTTTTGTCCAGCTACTTCATCTTTCAGAAGTGAAGGAGAGATCAAATATCCCAAAGGTTAGAAGATCATAACCCTCTAGTCCTTGACCTGACTGGCTACACATTTGTACTGCCTATACAAGTAGGACTTGACAACTTAGAGAAAAGTGAAATAGGTAAAACAGAATTCTCTGTTCTCAGAATGTCCTGGCATTGTAGTACCCATGTTTTCTGGTAAAGGTATCTGTCCTTGTTCCAGACTGTTGTTCCAACTTACTAAGACACCTCATCTCTTCCCAGATGAACTCCTCATAACCACTGGAAAACTGCATTTCAATTCCTGCTTTGTGAGTGAGTAGTCTAAGTTGCAGGTTTTTCATCATCAGTTATGTCTTGAATGCCCATAAACTGCAGGTTATGATGCTGTGATTGTATCCCAAGGGCAGACAGATCTGTGTTGATCGCACACAAAGCAGTGTTACTCCGCCCACACATGCAGGAGGAGGGGTCACACTAAAGTGCAGGGACTATTCACTTACTGTGCTAAAAATCTTAGTGTTTTATTAAATGCTGCTTAGATAGATATTTTCCTAAGGCAAGTTACATCTCTTTTTTTTCCCCTCCATTTTATGAATTTATGGATTATCTATTTGAGGAGAGTAGACAAAAGATTACTCAGTATAGTCCATATTTCTCATATATCCAGGGTGATGTTGGTAAGACAAATGAAAAGGAATTGATAAAAGTTTTGTAAAGACATCAGCTAAAAAAAAGGGGCATTGCTTAGGAAGATATGTTATACTCAGCTCATCTCCCTCTTCAGAGAAAGAGAACTCCGAATTTATCAGAAGTAGAAAACAAGGGCCATTTCTCAGGTAGGTGAAACATTTCTTAACATTAAGTTCTATTTTCCCTATGTTTAATGAATGCTATTAAATTCTCTCTTTCTTCATAATCATCCTTCAATATTCTAGCAGGAAATTTCATTGACAAGTTCCCTGAAATTCTCTAATGCCTTTTTTAACAGATTTTTTATTTGCAGCAACAGAAATCCAGCACACTGAGCTACTCTGGCTTTCATTCAGTTAGGCCTTTGCCAGCATCATTCTTAGTGCACAGTGTGTGCCAGTTCTCTTCTACTCCTTGGCTGATATACTTTCTTGCCTGAATAGGCTTATCACCTGCAAAATGTAATACCTCTGCCTTCTCTCCCTTCTTTATTAGCCCTAGTAAATAATAACATTCCAGTAGCCCTGGGAACTTAATTTTTTAGGATATATTTCTCTGTAGCAGTAATGTTTGCATTGACATTTCTTCTCCATATGTCCAGGTAGGTTTTCCTTTAGTTTTGGGGTTTTTGTTTGTCTTTTTGTTTTGTGACTAAGAAGAACAGAATACACAGATTATGTCAGAATTGGCCATGCTGTCAACAGTGTGGTCTGCTCATCTCTACCACTTTATCCTCCTTTAACTGCCTTCCAGCAAAAGCTACAGTCTGATTACTCCTCCCCTCAAAATGTTTTAATTGATTGCCAAGAACTCTGTGCATGGTTTCTTCAAGGTTTGTTATTCCCTGGACTAGCTAAAAATATTGCCAGCATTCATATCCTCTGCCTCACCTCTGGATCCCAGCTGTTGTGATGGTTCTGGATTGTGATTGTGTTTGGCATACTACCAAAAATTTTTATGGGTTGCCTGCAGCTTGCACTACTATGTGCAAACAGCCCAGAAGATACTACTGCTGTAGCTCTGAAAGGATTTGAAAGCAGAGAAGAAATGTGCAAGTCAAAAGGATATGATCTGAGAATAAGGAGTCCCAACTTCCATCAGTCTAAGGGATTAAAGAGAGGAGGGTCTTGGAGTGTCTCTAAAAAGAGGCAGATTACTCCCTGAAACTGTTGTTCACTGGCTCCCCAAGCCTTTGCTATGAATGCCAACAGTCTGCACAGGACAAGAGGTCCTAATGCAAAGAACTGAATTCCCTCTAAACACTTGCTGCTCCTACTACAACCTCTTGTTTGCTTGTGACTCACTCAAGAGCATTCAGGTCTTTTCACTCACCTAGCACAGGGTCATACATGCAATACAGCCAAATATTTACATGCCATTCTGTCTGCTCTTCAGGTTTTAAAACTGTCCATCATTTCCTCTACCCATGTACCCATTATTCTAAGATCAATGTTTGACCTCAGATTTTAAGGTCAGAAGGAGCTTTTAGATCATCCCGTCTGACCTCTTTTACAATTCAGAATTTATAATTTCATTCCGCTCTCCCTGTATGTGAAAGCATAATGCACATTCTTATGTAATTGCTATGCATTACATGAAGCATGGTGAAATTTAATAAATAATAATAAAGCATATCCAAATGGCAACTCTGTATAAAAGAAGGCTGAATTCACCTTGTAATATTGTTGGCCAACTGAGAATTTCAGGCATTTTCTGGAAAGTTTAATGCAAGCTTTGAAATTTGGAAAGCATGCTTCTTTGTTAAGAAATTCTCCATTTCTCATCATGAGCTTCTCAGAAACCATTAACATTTTTTATTTAAAGTAATAAGCTCAAAAGAAGGGGATATAGCCATGAGATAATAGCCTTTGTGAAATCACTAGGTGTGCTGAGGTGAATCCATGGGTACTCAACATAATGACAGGATCATCAGCTAATGCCTACTTTTATAGAGTTTTAATATTCTAATCACTTTTCCAAGAAATAATCTTTATATTTAAAGGTATAAGGACAGTATTAGAGCCAAAAATGTTAAAATAATATTATGTTACCTACAAGTCTTGTAGACAATTAGTTTTAATAGAATGTAATACACCAATCTGATTCACTAAGACAGTGAGGTTTTCAGCTAAAAGAATTACAGAGGCTATGCCTGCTCATTATATTTCAGCTCTAAGCCAATTCAGCTTCTCTTCCTCAGAGTCCTCAGGCTCCTCTGCTTGGTGTCTTTTTGAGGATGGCGAGGGAGACCAATGGTCCCTTTTGGCTGGCATTATGATTAAGCCCCTGCTGTGGCTGAGTTTCCAGCATAACTGTGGAAGTCAGGACACACACATTTGGCTCCCGGACTCTCACATTTCATTCTTTTACAGAAATCCCTATTCCTACCAATCTAAAAGGCAGATATAAAGCCATACCTGAATGCCAGAAGTCTTAAGGAAGTGATGATTGTGCAAGCTTGAGGACCTTACCAATGCAAATATCTGTACAATGTTCTTAGATAACCTGAAATGAAAAAGTTGTTACTAGTAAAATAATAATTTCTTCAAGCACTGCTTGAAAGGAGAAGTTAGCAAAATCTTACTGTGGAAAGGGAAAAAGCAGAGTTGGAGAATCCCAATATATAATCACATACTGCAGACTGTGTTAGAGCAAATCCCCACTTTGTCAGCCATTTACTCCTTGCAGGTGTGAATTCACAGTTTCTGACAAGTAATGCTAAACTCATGAAATTACTAGTGAGTCTGCAACCATCTAATAAGTATCTAATAAATACAATGGTTAAAAAGAACAAGATATTTCAGAATAAGCAGGCAAACTTCTTTCATCATTTTGCAGATCAAAAGTTCATATATGTTTTCAAACAAGAAAGTTCCTTGCATCTGGGATAAGACTGTTTATGACTACACAAGGGAACATGACCAAATAAGAGTGGTTTATTAACTCTCTTCTATAACAAACCCACAAATTCATTTTATTCATGTACTTTCAGATATGATTAAATAGTAGCCATGGGGTTATACTCTGATTATATCTGACTGAAGATTCAAACATTTTAGGTACAATAATGAGGATTTTACTAGTCTGCTTGTGAAGCTACTGAGATCCAAGTCTCCCTGTATTAAAGTAAGCAAGAAACATAATAATGTTACTCAAGTTACATTTTCCACTTGAATTGTCAATGTGATTGTGCATTCCTAAGCCACAAGAATAAAATCTTTGGAAACTAAAAGCAACCAACAGTACATACTGGGATGCCAATGAGCCATAAAGGCTATATATAGATTTATATAGCAGATAAATATTATGCTGTCATTAGACAGAAAGCAAGGGTTTAAGATTTGGATCCTGTGTCAGATTTCTGCAGAGCATTACTCTCCAACAGAGAGCACAAAAACCTCTTCCGGAGGACAGCAAATCAAGAGATAGCATTCAACAACCAGGCAGCCTAATCAACCAAAAGTTTCAATGTTAACTTCAGATGGAATCCATTGAGAAGTTTACGATGTAAAGGGACCATTATCTTGATCCCTTCTGTCAGTTCCTGGTAAACCTAAGAGATAGCAATATCAGCAGTTCACATCATACCTGGCATGGCATTTACATTAGGTGCCAGGAAAAGTCATCTCAATAGCTTCAGTATCTCTGCTCTGTATTCAGCTTCAGTTCATGGTGGCTTCCTATTATAGAATTAGTGACTGTCTTAAACAATGAGGTCTTCTTTGGAGCTTTTTTATTTTTCCTTTTATGGCAGTTTGCTGTGGGATTTCCCATTGTTCCTTATGGCTAAATTAGGCAGATATGAAGAGCCTATTTTCTGTTTCCCATAACCCAAGAGGGGTTAAGAAAGCTCACCACTGTAAGGGGCCAACCACTTATTCTATCTACTTTCCTTCTATGAAAGGAAATTATTTTTTACTTATTCTATCTATTTTCTTTCTATGTGAGCTCAAACCAGACTAACTTTCTCTTTAAGTTTTTTGTCCTTCCTGTTACCTAAATCACTCTTTCTGACATGCACAGAACATCCAAACAAATATCCTTTTCATCACAACTTTTTCTCCTGCAAATATTAAGGTTCTTTCTTTACAAAATATTGGCCAAACTTGTATTGCTGAGATTTCTTCCAGACATCAAACAATATTTCTGTATAACCTTCGCTTCCAGATAGGATATAGACATCGTAGTAGTCATCTATTTGTATTTAATTTTCACCCATAATGATCAAGATGGTGATATCACAGGCATTAAATTTGCTAGTGGCTAAATTTTGTAGGCAACCTTGTGTCTGTTGTCAAACCTATCTGCCTCCTAATGCTCTCTCTCAAGAAATATTCAGTTTGTGACTCTTGCATAATGTTTTAGGCATGTTTTATTTTGAGATGCAGTCTCTAGGCTGGTTCTATGGAACACGGAACACTTGCAGGTCTGTCTCTGTCCTAGACATGTGTCCTCATCTTCCAGCAGTGGAGTTATAATCCTTTCTTACTCTCAGCATCCTCATTAATTTTTACATTATTTCAATAGGGAAGCATGAAGAGACCTTGTACTTAAAACATTTCTACCAAACAACCTGTTTAAAGATTTTGCGAGAGTTTTGAAGAGTATAGATTGAGGTGGGGAGATTCAATAATTTTATTTTCCATGAAGGTTAAGGTGGATGTCAGGACATTTACTGTAACTGAGAGAGTATAAGTCTGCAACCTAGATACAGCCTGCATTCCTGTAGTGAAGAAAGACAAATACGCTGGTCTGGAGACCAAGGGCTCTTCCTTTCTCCAGGCCCACTTACATGTTAATTTAAAGAATGAAATGGATCCTATCCAACACATATAGTCTTGTCTAGTCACACAGAAATCTATTGACAAAACACACAATGCAGAAATTATTCTAGAACTAAACCAAAGGATGTGCGCATAAGGCTCTTCACTATGTATTGAAATCTTATATCTTGTCAATGTTACCCACAACTGAAGCTAAGGTAATGGCATTATTCATTATGTCATTACTGAACCAGTAGAAAAGCACACAGCAGTAGCTGGACAAAGTTTCATGATTGGTGAGCAAGACTAGAGGTGTCATCTGGGTCTCACACATAGACAAAGCTCAATACCTCACAATCTTAAATTTGTTAAGAAGGTAGAGGGACGTGAAGACAAGGAAGGCTTCATGTTTTATAGTTTGCTGCTTTCCTCAACCCTTCACTCTCTTATGAGTAAGATTCTTCAACTTTAAGTGCTGAGCTTATTACTTTAAAGAATTAAAAATGAAATAAAATGAAAATGTAAATTATTTTAATTTTGTTTTCAGGTTCTCTTGTTTTTCTGTGATTCATAAATTTTAGAGAGAAAAAATCATAATTTTTATTTGTTTTTAAAATCTACTTTTAATGTTATATCAGAAACTGTATCTGTAATTTAGATGAAGATTCTCTCATTGACTACTCAGAAGTTCTATCAGCCCATACATCCTCCGTTGATATATCCTTCTGAACATCCTTATTTTCAATAAGATCTTCCTGGAAACTTATTTTCCCACTATTAAAAAATTTTGGCTTGTCATCACAAAATCAAACTAGGATATGTTTTAATAAAGACCCTTAAAAATATGAGGCTTTATTTTCTTAGTTCAAAAAAAGAAAAAAAAAAGAAACAAAAAAACCAAACCAAAAACCCTGAAGCTTTCAAAAATGTGTCTTTAATATTCAGTTCTCCTCCACTGAAAAGCAGTTTGAGAAAACTATAACTCCACCATACCAAACACTAGACACATCCATTTTTCTATAGGAATATAGACATGATCATTTTTAAAACGCATCATTTTTTAGTGTGACGTAGGTTGAAAACTTTGAGTAGGCAGGAGGGGATTAAGGCATTTTTTTCTCTTCCCTAAATCTTGTTTCTTCCAAAGATCAAGGTTTTTTCAGGAATGTTGTCTTCTCTTAATGATACATAAACAAAAGGCAAATAGCCCTTGACTGTGTGACTTTTGCATGGTGAGGTCAGCGCAAGTTGAGACTTCTTATCAATGAGTCAGATTGGAGAGTATGAAATTCCTCTTAAATGTGATTCAGCACCCATCCACTCACTCCAAAATCTTTGTCTTCCCTAAGCAGGAAGGATAAGCAAACATTTATGTAAATAAACATTTATTAAGGTTCTTTTGCTAGCATGCACTGAAAAAATACTATTTTTAGTTATTGTACTTGTTATCAGAAGTTCTAGATTAAGTCATTATCTTTACTACATCCTGTAAAAGCAGTTCAGCTTTCACATGTTAATACAGAACTATTCACTTCCAAAACAGACAAATTTGGTTGCCTACATAAACACCTCCTTTCTATCTTACTATGTTACTGGTTAGAATTGTACAACTATTACACATAATAGTATTATACATAATAGTTTTACAATTAATAGTACAATTATTATATTATATTATAATGGTAATTTTCAAAGAATTATTATTAATTATATATAACCATAGTCATTTTGCTTAGATATTGGTGCTATTTTAAACCCCTGGTTTTGAAATTATTTTAAAAGTTCTGGAATTTTTTAGAGCATTAGCTGATGAGGTTCAATAATTCCAAGTGTAACGTGCCACAACTGTGTCTGGGCAATGTCAGACATGAGTACAGACTGGGAGAAAAACTCGTTGAGCTCAGCCCAGCAGAGAAGAATATAGGGCTGTTGGTAGGAAAAAAGCTGGACATGACCAGGCAATGTGCATTTGCAGCCTACCATGTCCAGGGCTGCATTAAAAGAAGTGTGACCAGCAGGGCGAGGGAGCGGATCCCACCCCTGTACTCTGCTCTGGTGAGATCCTATCTGGAGTGCTGCTTCCAGCTCTGGGGGACACAACATAAGAAGGACATGGACGTGTTAGAGTCCAGAGGAGGACCACAGACATGATAAGAGGGGTGTAGCACCTCTCCTGTGATGACAGTTTGAGAGAGTTGGGGTTGTGCAGCCTGGAGAAGCCTCCTAGAAGACTTTAATGTGGCCATTCAGTATGTACAGGACTGTATGAAAAAGAGGGAGAGAGATTTTATGAGGACTTTAAAGATAGCACTGGAACAGGTTGCCCAGGGAAGTTGTGGAGTCTCCATCCCTGAAAGTCTTCAAGGAATGGTTGGAGAGAGCCCTGGGCAAGCTGATGTAGTGGATGGTATCCACCTGTGGTGGAAGTGTTGGAATTACATGATCTTTAAGGACCCTTTCAACCCAAGCCATTCTGTGATTCCATGAATAAGACATGCCTTCATGAATTCCAGAGTCCTGAGAACAGTGAGAAAGTTTGGGAAGAAGAAAGCTGGGAAGGAAGACCTACCCTCAGTGAAAAAGGATCAGGTTTTGCAATGGTTAAACACATTGGACATACACAGGTCTGTAGGATTTACTGGAACACAGACAGAAGCACAGAAGGTGCTGCAGATGTCATTGTGAGGCTGCTCTCTCATACATTTGAAAGGTCAAGGTGATGAGGAAAGATTCCTTAGAATGGGAAGCAAATAAATCACATTCCTTGGAATTTCTAAGTTCCAATGAGGGATGAGGAGTCTTCATTCCTGGAGATACTCAAGTTTTGACTGGACACAGCCCTGGGAAACTTTTTCTGGTTGACCCTGCTCAGAATTGTGGTTGGGTTGGATAATCTCTAGTGGTTCTTTCCAGTCTCAATCCTTGTGTGATTCTGTGATATCCTGTGGAAATTTTTAGTGCTTGAAAAGTCTGATAGGAATTTAAAATGAGAGCACTGTGAACCTTGCAATATTTTCCACTTCAGGAAAATTTTAAAAAAAATAAAGGAAAAGAGGAAAAGACCACACCATCACCACCCTCTTGGATGCCTCTCAATTAAAATTTGATATTTGTTTGAAGTAATTCTTTCAGAAATCCCAGAGTGACTGAGGCTATTATAAAAGCTTTTGTTTGCATGCATTAAATAAAAACAATTTTCCAAGAAATCTCTTTTTATTCAGTTATTTACTCTCAAAAGCAGGTTCCTTGAGACCAGGAAGAAGGCTGCTTGCAACCATATGGAATCCTCTGACCAACACAGCTTCTCTTTAGAAGTTCCCATCTATCTATCTTTTTCAAATGCAAATTAATCTGACTCCACAACACTTTCCAAGGCAGTAAAAGTTTATAATACATTTGGAGGCCACTACACAGGAGAAATGAATACTTTCCCCTACACTCCCCCTTCTGTCTCATCTGCCAATGAAATTTGAAAAAAAATTCTAATACCATGTATTTGCACTTGAGCTAAAATAATGTTGGTGGTTACATGACAGTGGAAAAGAGAGAGTCCTAGAGCTGGAGCTAACTCCAGATATTTAGTGGTTATAAGTATTATACAAGCCTGTAAATTAAAGAGTGTATAACTCATAAACTCTCTCTTTTATTTTTTTTTTATTTTTTTTTTTTTAATTGAAGCCAAATTCCACTTTCAACCAGTAGAAATTCCTTGCCCCCACTGCTCCATTGTTGGGAATCTCTGTGAAGGCCAGATGTTGGTGGCAGTAATTCAGGGGCTGAAGGAGTGCCTGAAATACCCACTGCCCTCTGGAGGACAAAAGTGTGGCTGAGCTGCTGGAATCTTCCGCCAGTGCAGGCTGGAAATGCATTGTATGTTTCTGTTGTGGTTTTGCCTAAGAACAAATGGGGAATGAAACTGGAAACTACTTAATGGCGCAAAAAATTAACATAGCCCCAAAAGGCTTGGAAATTTAAATCTGAGCTTGTACTCACTGATCTTCTGTGGTGTGTCATGTTAATTTGTGTCCTATTTTTATGTCTTATTATGAGAAATGTTGCTTATTATAGAAGGGAAAAATCTGTCAGATATGATTAATGCCTTCATGTCTAAGAAAGTCGCCTTGTAGCCACCCAGGCTTAAGGCTTAAAAGAAACTAAGTTTTAGGAAGAAGTAATTTTTTTCTTTTTAAAAAATAGACACAGGTGGAAAAAGAACAGACTTTTCAGGCACAGTTCTTCAGTTTTTAAATTCCAAGGTACTGAAATGTGTACAGAAAAAGGAGGGCATAACTGAAGAATATCTTTAATCATGTACTTAACCAAAGAACCAAATGAAAACTTAATCTATTACAAAAGATTCCCACACTATGGAAAAAGTGGAAAAATAATGAATGATGAACCACGACTTAAATGGATGAACAACCATAAAATGTCATAACTCGAGATTTGCAGGAAAATTTTCAGGTAAAATTAAAACGTATTTTTCCTGTTTTATAACTGTAACTTCAACAGTATAAAAAAAAAAAAGTTTCATTGTTTTACTTTTCAATGCAGCTACATAGAGTTAAATAAAAGACAAAACTGTCTTATCACCATTATAAGACAAAAAATCCAGTGCTGGTACACACAAACGTCAGAGATAAATTTACTGAAAACAACAGTAGATGTGACTGGTTCTTTCCTCATGGTGGTAGATGGAACACAAAGAGTCAGCACAAATGGCAATCACAATTTAAATTTATTTTTTTTTTTGAAAAATGAAGAATTCTAACAATAGCAATGAATTAACACACAAATCATTCTTCAAAAATCTCAGAAAGCCCTTGAAAAATAACAGAATAAAGAGCCTGACAAACAAGATCTGGTAAAAGACATAAAGTCCTCTATTCCATCCAACATTTTAAGTCATCCCTAATGATCTTAACACAAAATATTAATAAAGTGAAATTTGTTCTGGACGGGTCTAATATTTAAAACAGACCATTTGTAATGAAACTTTACAAGATTCATTCTCTCAATAATGCTTTCTTTTCCTCAGAAAAAAAGAATGGAGAGCCATGAAAGCATTAGATTTTGCATTTCCAGGAGGAAACCTCCCGGAAACCTTTTTTAATTTATTGTGCAAAAAAGATGATCCACAGCCAAGTCATGATGGGACATGATATACAGCCACCAAGAACAGCAGGACTCCCTCCCTTTGTCCCTGCTCTCCTCCCCAAGATCTGCATGTCCTCTCTGTCTCCCTCCACAACACAGAGCTCTGCTGAGATCTTATGGAATAGTCCTAAAAACACTCACACACACACACACAGACCCCCATTCTCCATAACATCCCCTGGCCTTTCTGGACCCTCATCCACTTTGCCCATACTGACTTCCCTCGGCCCTCAACACCTCCCTGCACACACTCGTTGAATATTTTGTGTCATTATCACAAAATGCAATTTTGCTCTTGGGGGAAGTGGAAGTTAATGTTGCCTCCAGAACTGAAAAGCCTTGAGTGGGTCCTGGCACTACATGAGGAATTGTATCATTCCATGAGGAATGTGATCTGAAGAGCCCTATTCAGCCTACAAATCATTTACTCAAAAGACTACAATAGACACCAGATAGAAAATAGTATAAATACAGGGAAAAAAAAAAAAAAAAAAAAAAAAAAAAAAAAGGCAGCCTCAATCCTGCAAACACTTATGTGTGTACTTAATGTAATGTGGATGCATATTGATTTCAATGAGAGTGCTTATATGCATAAAGCTAGGCATATGCATGCTTATAGGATCAAGGCCAAGACTGTTAAGTACTGCAAGCTGAGCTTTAACGACTGATAAAGCAATTTAGAAATACACCAAAATATGTCAAGGAAATATTCAGGATGCCTGGTTTCAATCGTCATGAAATAGTATCTCTGCTCTCAGTCTAAAATAAGAAAAATAATTTGTTAGTAAATTAATGGCAATCACATAAAATTAGAATGTAGCATAATGTATGAGCAAAAGCACACATATGTGGCTGAATAATTCTGCCTCCTGCTAGAATGCATCAATTTCTGTGGCAGCTATTGAAAAATGTACAAAAACATAACAGTTTATGTCAAAGAGGTGAATGATCCTCCCATTTTCATCAGCCAGGGAAAATTTAAGTTGAAAGGGAATTCCTCACAACAGAATTGATCCTGCAAGTATACAGACTGGGAATTACAAAGCCAATGGGTGATCACTTCAGATTCCACTGTACAGCTTGGTTTTAGTCTAGGTGGACATGCTGGCCACACAAATTCTCTCATGCTCTCTGTCATAGTACAGTCTAAAACACTGACCCAAAATTTTATCAAAATTAGTTTTTTTCTTCAGCCTTCTATGAAAAAGAATGGATGTGAAACACACTGTGGAGATGCACACTCTGGTTTCTGTTTAAATGCTCTCTGGGAGAATTTAATTGTATAACCAAAATGACAGTTAGGGACAGTGACTGGCAACTTAATGCTGGAGACTTTGAAAACCTAACTCTTAATTCCCAACTCAGTAACAGCATAACTAATTTAGCAGTGATGAACATGGAAAACAGACTCTCAGCTCAGCCTGAATACAGATACTGTTTTCAATTACGGTGACCGCTCTGGTCTGCAAGGATCTTGAGTGAGAATGCACTGCTTGTGAGCAGTGCTGGTTTGGAAGTGGAGAATACTCCAGCTCTCCAGACCGTTCAAGTCACACACCTAAAAAGTTTCTAGGACTATACTGCATATTTTAGAAAGCCAAGCTGAAGGAATTTCTAGAAGTTGCTTGCAGAAAGTAGACAAGAATCTTCCAGGGAAGGAGGCTTGGCTGAGCACTCAATTAATGTGCCAGAAGCCCTGTGGTGAAAAGCCTGTGATGTCTCTAACCCTGAAATTAAGTGGTATATCCCTGCCAGATGTGTGGTGTCCACAATGGATAGAGTTCAGAACTGTCATGAATCTTCTCTGAATGTGAGATGATGGATAAGTGTCTGTTCAGATCTGGTCAGCTCTGCTAAAATGACTAGCGCATGACTGTGGTGAAAATGGAGTTTTGCAGGAAACTTCAACTTCATAAATTCCTCAAGAAACTGTATGAGACCAGTATTCCTCCTTTCTTTACACTTTAGGATGATCAAAATAGCAATAACCAAATACAGTGACAAATTTCTAACTTTCCATCTACAGTGCTTCATTGACTGAGGAAATAACATGTCATCTACTGTGCAGCCTGCTTTTTTCTGCCTATCTGGGTTCTGTGGTGGCTGAGCTGGAACAGGCTGTCCAGGGAGGTCATCTCCTCTCTGGAGATGTCCAAAACCCACCTGAGCACATTCCTGTGTAACCTGCCCCAAGTGACCCTGCCTTGGCAGGGGGGTTGAACTGGATGATCTCCAGAGGCCCCTTCCAACCCTAACAAAGCTGTGATTCTCTGACTACTGTAAAGGCAAAGACTTGCATTATTTTTTGTTCAAGGTAAGTTCTACTTTGGTGTCTAAAAACTTCAGGAGTTGTTTACACGCTGACTTACCTTTTTCCCCCCTCTTCCTGCCATGTGGCTGCTTCAGGACATTTCTAGATTTCCTTCTTTGGTTTACTGCAATACAAGTCAGTGTCACAGCAGTGACTGCTGTTTATCAGTCTGCAGCACACTGACTATCAGTGTAAGAAAGGCTGTAGAGAACAAATTTAGAGGCAGAAAAGGTGATGCTTTTTTTAGTATGTAAAGTGGCTATTTTAAAAAAAACCCAACCCTTTGTTTGGTGTAGAATTGTGCTACTTTTCTTCTGAAGTTATGCTTTAACATAGCATTATTTTGCCAGCCGTAGACAGTTTTCATCATGTCTATATTCTTCAATAGAAAATAAAACAAGATAGGAACAGCACAGAAATTAAACTGTTACCCCAAACTGAACATGAAAAAAAGAAAACCAAACAGCAAAAAAACCTCAAACTTGTGAACTTTGAGGATGGAGCTTCAAAGTATATATGTATACTTTAAAAACAGGTCTTTAGCTGATGAAAATCATCATGCCTCCACAGAAGCAAATTATGCCAAATTATGCCAAAACACACCAGGCAAGTATTTGACACTCAGTTGTGTGCAGCAATTCCCTGGTCTGTGGCTGCTTTAAGAACAGTTGAACTGGCAGTTTGTTCAGGCAGGTTTTCGACTTGTCCATGGAACTGCAAGGATTTTCTCACCTCTCATCAATGTGGATCTGCAGCCAACATCTTTAAAAATATATCCCGATCTCATTCAGCTCAGAGATGGGTATTGAAGTAAGGCAAGCCCTGAGATGAATTAGAGGCAAAGGGCCCCTTTGCACACTTGAACTCTATGTGCAGCTTTTGTTGACATCAGTGCGAGCTGTGTCTGCAAATCAGTGACCGCCTTTTGTTATGGAGTAACAAATCTTTAGCACACAGCCTGCTTCTGACAGAGTTAAAGTCTTCCTTTGAAAAAGCACATTTTTTTCCTTAGATTCATGCAAAGATATCAACCATCATTGCCAGATGACACGCTCAGAAAATCAAGATGCTATCCTGGACCAGCAGTGCAAAGACCAGCTGACAAGGACTGTGCAAATCAGGGGGGAAAACAAAAAAAGACTCTTACTACTTGTGTGAGATATCAGGAAAAATACTTCCAAAGTAAGAACATCCTAATTTTAATCATGGCAACTAAAGCCTAAAGCTAACTAACTGACAGCAACACTAATGACAGCAGAAATGTGTCTGAGATGTCGGAAAAGAGTATGCAGGGTCATAATTCAAATTTCTCAACACATTCAGCTGAGGCCATATTTTACAGGAACTCATTTAAGCAATGTTAAAAGGATAAGATTTTTCAAGTATTACAAGCATCCAAAAGCTTCTGTTCTGGCTTTGTGCATAATCATATTTTTCAAACATCTCTATTTCCCAGTGCTGAGAATTTTGCAGACCAGAGTCTCACTCTGGACATTTCTGAAATGTTGACCATACCAGGTAACTCAGTCGAGAAAGTTCTGCTTTGAAGTCTAGTACATAAACTCCAGTCACAGAGCACACATTACACACACATAAAGAAAATCCATCTCGTTCTCTGAACTTTTAATCATTAAATGGTTAAAAATATTGAAGGGCCACAACTATCACCACTGAGAGACACAGTGTGAGAGAATGGAAGGAGGAGTGTGGTACTGAACTTTTGCAATCTCAGCAGTTCTTCAGATGTGGTCTGGCATGTAGTTCATAAAGTCAAGCAAATCTGCTCATTTCAGTCATACATACAAGCACATATGCATCAACAGAGATAGAAACATAGATGTAAACCCTCTGAAGAGTGAAATAAAGCAGCATCATGTACATCTTTAGTAGATTAGCAGTAACAAAGATTTGAAGTTATAAAAAATTCATTGCTTTGTGCTAGTTCAGCACAAAAACACAAGCTGAAAGTTTCAGGCATGTGACAGGTAGGATAGGTTTTCTCTAAGAGGACAATGATGATGATGATGATATCATTTGAACTTTCTACTTCACTTTGGGTTTTTCATTATTATATTTTTTTAATGGAATTCATAGGAACATGACAACAGGAAAGACTTTCATCCAAAACACATTGCTTCATCAGAGCAAAGTCATTTCATTGAAACAAAGGAATTTAACATTTTTTTGGCTAGAAATTTTTTTAAGTCTCTCGTTAATTCTGATTAGGGAGAGAAAAGGAGAAAAGCAGATGGAGGGGTAGAAAACCAGAGGAAGAAAGAGGCATGTGTACATTCATGTAGGAAAAAGAATTTTGGCAGAATTTGGGGCAACTGGATGATATGAAGAAGTAAATTCCAGAACGTGGAAATACACAAAGGAAATTGAATTTTTCACCCAAAATCTGTTTCAGTTTTTTATTATTGGAATGCAGGATTTCTGGTTCTTCTGTGTTGTTTCTTTCAAAAGTTCCACAGAATGTAGGATTTCTTGCACTGTGCCAGACTCAGCAATGCCTATGCAACCAGACATAGCACAAATGTTAGATTAGCCATAACAGCTAATTAGAACAACTTACAGATCATAGAACAGAATATTACAGAATCATTGAATGGCTTGGGCTGGAAGGAGCCTTAAAGATCATCTAGTTTCTACCTCCCTTACATGGGCAGGGACACCTCCCACTAGACCAGCTTGCTCAAAGCCCCATCCAACTGGCCTTGATTTTTATCAATGTGTGACAGAAAAAAAAGAGTTTTTCAAGATTTGGGATGGGATAATAGGATTTGTGGCAATGACTAGGATTTTTTTTTTCCCTAAGCAACATGAAGATGTCCCAGCTCAACATTGAGGGACTTAGTGATGATTATGAGGCAAACAGGTACATCTCTGAAGAATGAAAAAAATCTCTGACTTAATATAGGCCATAGATCTCATTTCCTTTGTCTTTTGTCAAATAAATAATGAAGAAGGCATTTTTAATGCAATGGAAAACAAGATGCAGGTAGATCCCTCTCCAAACTGAAGCTGTTATGAAAGATTGTAGACAGAGTGAAAATGTGTGTGACTTTCTCAGTCTGCATGAAGCAGCATCTGATTTTTCACACTATGTCATGCCAACTTAGAGTAATAAGAAACTATTGTTTCTACAGAAAATGGAAAATAGCACCTAACAATAAAATGAATGCACCTTTGGTTGGAATATCCACATTTACAACAGGCAAGCGTACAGAGTATTGCACAGGCCTTCTGTAGTCTGCTTTTTCCACCTCCTTGAAGCAAAGAAGTTGTGTTGTGCTGCCTAAAGTAAATATAGAAACTCAAAGCTTCTGCACTTTCAGCATATATGAGCCCAAGAGAAGCCTATTTAATAAATTAGATGTGAAGAACCATAGCCCTCTCCTACCTACTCCTCTTTCCATATGTGCCAATTATTTGTCTTCTCTATACCCTGGTTTCCATGAGTAACATGTGGATATTGTCCCAGTCTTAAGTTAAGGATATAATTCCTAACAATGAAAAAGAACACAGAACATTCAGCAGAAATGATAGGTTGTGAACACAGCATACTCTTAGCCTGGGGAGGTGATTACCACCAGGTCACTGTGGCCCAGAAGCTGTGCAAAACTAAAAAAAAGTTGGGAATTTTTGAAGTGAAAAAATACACTGAGAGATAATATTGCACACGTGTGTATATGTATTTTAAATACATACATGCATACATACATATGTATACATATATGCATAAAAGAAACGTGAAAAGAAGGCAAAATTCTGAATTGAAACCAATCTCTTTGGAGACTAAGGAAGGCATTTCATTTGCATTGATTATTCCTCAGCTGCCCTGTTCTACTTTCTCCTCTAAATCAGCCCACACTGATTGCTGAAAGAGATAATTTCTCTTGTATTCCAGTTTCTAAAGGCTGTAAGCAAAAGGCAAGTTCTGAGACTTCAATGCAAGAACCTACCATGCTGCAGTCCTCCTGCTTTAGATATCATTCCTTGTGAAGGGGAGGAACTTACAGACCTGCAGCTTATGATAGCCAAAATCCTAGAGACTTCTGGCCAGGTCATAGAAAGAATAATAGATGGATAGAGTGGCTTGGTTTTGAAGGGACCTTAAAGACCATCTAGTCCCACCAAGGGCAGGAATGTCACCATCAAATATCATGTCTGGTTTGTCAGAGCCTGGATTCCTTCATGGTGTTGCAATACACACCAAAGATGATGGCTGGTGTTATCACAGCCCTAGAAATCAGTTTAGGGAGCTCGCTAAGCCATGGCATTCTTTGTAGCTCATGATTCACACTTCCATTGCACAGTTCACAGGGCCAAGTTTCTGTAGCACAGATGAACCTCAGGCTCCCTGTATGCCATCTTCCTTTGCAGCCTGTGGCTCTGACACAGCTGAAGCTCAGACACCCCACAGCTCTTTCTGGCTAATTCAGAGTGCCCTGATGTCACCACCTGGGCCGCTGGGTAGAAATAGGCAACAGTCCAGGGGGAAGAGAAGGCATGGCTGGACCAATGAAAGGTGATAACAAGAACCTTGCATTCCCCAGAAAACAAGGCATTCCACAGAGATGACCCATCTCCTGGACTTCAGTCTAAGCTTGTGTCCAAGCAATGCTGAGATAGCATGTGAAACACACATAGTTTTCATGCTAAAAACTTTACTTATTATAACTAATAAGAATTTCAAATTTAGCATCGTGTCTAATTTTTCTACTTGTAGAATTACCCTCTTTGTTACCAGACTGAAGTCCCCCATAAACAAGCTGCAAATTATCTATTGATACTTTCTTTTTCTTCTGTTTCTTTCCCCCAGTACAATTCTCTGCTGTATAACAATTGCATTTGCCTGGGACTATGGAAAGAGTTAGGTAAATCAATTTTAAACAAACCATATATTGTATGCTTATATAGTTTCATTTCCAATAAATAAGCTGGAATAGCTAGCCAACTTTACATGCAATCTTAATTTGAGTTTCATATGCATAACGGAAGTAAGGAAAAATGGGATAGACTCAAGAAGGGAAGAAAGATTATATGGCTACAAGCACAGTGCAATGTAAATTCATTTACAAGGGCATCTGCATCTGTATGTCCAGTCAAGTGGCACAGTGAATTGCGAGGGGATTATTGATTTCAAAATGACTTAACTGCAGTCATGCAGTACTGAGAATACCTTATTGCTTCCCTCAGCTTCATGTACCAATTTGATCATATTTTGTATATGTCTCAGCAGTCACACATGTAAGTCCTGAAAATAAGGTGATTAAAAGGGCAACAACCTCACCAAAAAAAAAAAAAAAAAAGAAAGAAAAAAAAAAAAAAAAAAAAAAGAAAACAGTCTCTCACCATATAAGATATCAGGTTTGCTCTTTAATTTGAAACACCCCAAATTATATACTTATCTATTTTTAAAATGCAACTTACACCAATGCTGAGCAGAAGCCCTCTGAAAATCAAGTCCCATCAAACTGGAGTTACCCAAAAAAATTTATGTTGCTTTTAAAGTTTGAATGCCTAACTTCCAAAGTCAACATGGATAAAACTTTCTGAATATGTGCACAAAATGAAGCTAAGAGAATTCTGAAATGGCCCACTGGAAGCTTCTAAAACTTCCATGTGCATGCAGGACTGATAACTTTTAAAAACTATTTTTCAAGAGAAGGAGCAAGAAATAAGCATCCTCTCCCCTAACATATGGATTAAAATTTTTACACTGTCAGTAATTAAAATACCATGACAAATTAAGAGCTGATAAAAGGCCACAGCTAAAGATTTATGTTCTTTTTATTTTAAAGCTTCTTTAAGCTTTACCAAATGTACTGTGCTCCATGTACTTCATCTCTAACATCTGAATCCAGTTAGCAATGATTTTCAACTAACAGGGTGTTCCTCTGCATCAAAATGTGTAGCAGGATCTCTGTGTTACGCATGTCATCTTATGACAGTCAGTTAGCTCTCTTGCTGAAGTGCATTAGGAAACTGTTTTAAAGAGCTTGCACCTTTTGTCAGAATGGTTAAAAAAAAAAAAACCAACATTGTTTAACAGCCCTGTATGTCTTACCGTTATACTCTCCACCTTTTGCAAAGGTCAGAGAAGTGTCATTTTGTGACTGTACTAATTTATTCAGAAAGCACAGCTTAACTCTTCCTGTGACTTGTTAAAATCATGACAACACCATATCGGGTGGAGGGAAGCAGGATTCAAAGTGTAGACAACACACGTTTAGTGAGTAGCTTTTTACTTGTGTCTTACATCAATCACTCCTGACATTTCCAAGGAGAAATCCTATCTGGACCCTAAAAACCTATTTCCTTTTCTCATGACAGCTGTGGTTAAGGCAGGGCAGCTTGTACCATGCAGTTCTTTAATGAAGAAGGCAGTCCTTCATGTCAACTTTCTTCTTAAAGTTGCAGTTATCAGAAATATTCCACTGCAAAATATTTCCCCTTCTATTTGTTCTGTGCACATTTCCAATAAAAATGAGGTTTGTTTGGGTGGTTTACGAAACTATCCCTAGAGGTCCACTGCAGCCAGTAAGGAAACAAGCTTCAGGTTTCCAAAAGGTAAAGCTGGTTGATTCTCAGCACAGCACCTGCTATTTCTAAGGAACAGAAGAGGAATCATAGTGCAAACTTGTCATTTGGAGTCACCCTCACATTGCTTTGTATAAAGTGAATGGGACATTGGAGTGGTTCAGTGCCTCGTGTTATATTAATGTTGTGCTCAGGGCAGTGTAGACTCAAATCTCATTAAATATGGTTGTTTGAAATGACTTAGACATTGAATGGCATTGGGTCTGTATTATCAGCACTTACAGTACGTCCAGAGGCTCATTGTCTGAGATGTATCAATGCACACAGCTTCACTACCTTTCCTCGCTTATCTGAGAAATACCCACACTAGTTAAAATTAGAAATGTTCTGACAGTGAATTATCTGCTGCTCACTCCTACCCATAGATGATGGCAAAAATAAAAAAGGTCTACTTTTCATTGAGTTAATAATTACTAAACTTTTTGGGGAAAGAAAATGATCTATCTTTATATTTCTGATATGCTGCCACACAGGCCTCCTTGTCACATGATTCAGCATTCAATAACTAGACTTCAGGAGGCAAGAACAAGTACTGTGATACACTAGAAGTCAGAAGAACTCTCTCCTTTTTCTCTCCACTCTCACTTGGTTACTAAAGTTTATATCAGAGCCATCCACTGGTTACTGAATGTTTTCCAGCACTTCAGCTTTGGAATTTTTTTCTCCTTTTTATGAAGAGCACTGTAATTCTGTTGGGCCTCAGATGGGTTTTCAATGTAAACCTGAGGTCAAGTGTAAGAATCTCAAGACAAGATCTGGACACATCTGGAGGACTGTGCATTACTGTCCTACTCTATTAAAAAGCAACAACAACAACAACTGCTTAGGAGTTCCTGGGGCTGAGCCTGACAGCAAAAACAGATGGATCACACTTCAGGATTTAATTTTCAGATGTGATTCCCCCATGCAGATGAATGGCTGGCACAATTTATGATCTTAAAACAGGTTAATTTTGAAAAGTCAAATTCTGTTCTATGATGTATGAGACATCATAAGAAGCTGTGATAGCCTCTTGTGTGTGACATATTGTACAATGGAACTGTGTGGTGAAGAATCTCCATTGGAAAACCTCATGGAACCTCACTGTCTGTGTCAGTTTGGGTAGCTGATGACCTGGCTGCTCACCTTTCACCCATGGTTTGCCTTCTTCTACCCACTACAGCAAGCAGTAAACCAAACTTCATCAACGTTATATCATCTTCATAGGTAACTACTAACTGACCCATTTTTAGACAAAGACAATTGAAAATAAGATGCAGGAAAATAGCTATACAAAGATGATCAGGTTCTAAGTGTCTAGTTTACATACTTGCCTCCTTAGATGTGGATCAGAAAGTTATGTGCTGCTTATGGAAGAAAGCCAGTGCCTTTTAAACATTATTCATGACAAAATTCAGCCTGCCAGTCAACCACATGCCACAGATGAATATAAGCCTAGGGCTTGCAAAGGTTTTTTGGGGCTTTTTTGTTTAGTTTGGTGGGGTTTTTTCTTTTTCTTTTTTTTTTCCTTTTTTTCTTTTTTTTTTTTTTTTGTGCTAGAATTATATGCATGCTCTCAATATAAATATGTAGTAGTGAGACTGCTTGCTTAAATACCCACACCCCCCACGCTCACACCTACATACACACACACACACACAAACTGTTCCATGCACCATTATCATACCATGGGGTAGGCAGAAAAAGAGAATGAATCTCTATGTATTTGCCTGAAGAAAGTAGACTTACTTCATATAAGTCATCAATACACCCTGATGCATTTTCTGCACTATACTTCAAATTATATGCCAAAATGTTTTCTGAAGTTTCTGCTCGTTCTTGATAAGAATCTTTTTAAGTCATGTTTCATTCACTTAAATACACTTTCCTGAAAGTTGAGCAAATAGCAAATATCAGACTGAATTCCAGGTTGAATTGCACACCTTTGGATTTTACAGTGATCCATAAGCCCCTTTTTTTGTGTGTGTAATCCTGAAAAGGCCCCAGAAGCTCATGTGTGCTTTCCACTTTGGCAATATAGGTTCGTCTGTCGTGCACACCTGTGCAATGACTGTTGGAGAGATGAAAGCGCAGAGGAGACATAAGCAGAATCTGGATCTATAAAGCCTTCCCTTTTCTGCTTCAACTTTGCAATAATTCAGCTCTCCATGACTCCATCCTGTTTTTACAGTGGCCCATGTGGAAACTCGAACAATTGAAACGCCCTGGTCCAACTCTGCAGTTGTCTACCTTTCAAGTAAGGCAAGGGAAGCCAAAATGCAAAAATAAACAAAAAGTATCCAAGAAACAAGTTTTTGCATCAGACTAAAGGAAGGGATTATAATTTTGTTAACAACAAGGTCTATCAGTTGTCACTTAAAAAAAAAATAACATTTGTCAAAGAATTACCATCTGGGATATAGAGTTTATAAAAGTAATTGGTGCATGAAGAGTCTGTAAGATCTTAACTCTGTTAAGTTTATCTAAGCACTATCACGCTTTTATTGGATTTAAGGCTAAACAAGTCTATTCTAAGTAAGTATTACCCATTATTCTTCATTTCCTGTTGTACCTGGTATTCCTTCAATTAGCCACATATGTCAAAACTTGACTTAATGATAGCTAATCTTCAAGTACTGTCTGTTAATTTTCTCTATCTGTTTCTGGATCAAGACAGAGAGCAGGGAACTACCCATTAGCTAATATATCCTTCAAGCTGAACAGCAGAACAAAATAGAATGGAGAAGTAGACTCAAATGATGTTTTCTCACTTCTGTAGGAAATAGCAGTCTCTTCTAACCACCTAATGTCATGTAGTCATCTGCACCAGCCTACATGAATTAGAAAGAAACAAGCATAATTACAAAGCAGGGAAAACATAGTCCTGCTTATTCAACTAAAGTCAGAAATTTAAACTTTCAGAGTATTTCTTTCTTTTTCATTTTCCCATATCTGTTCTATAGGAGAAAGAGTATTCTCATTTTGGAGAAAAAAAATAAAAAAGGGAAAGAGCATCTGAGTTTTTGTTATGAAAAGGAAAGGACCTCTTCCATATTTTCAAGACTCCTGGTATGAAGCTTACATGAACAAATATAAATAAGAAAACCAAACTCCCCAACCTACCTACAGCGATTTTTCTTCAACTAAGTATTACAAGCAACAAGTAAAATTTCCTTAATAGAGCACAATCATTTCCACACATCTCTTGCAAGCCACTGATATCAACCCAGAACAGTTAAAGTCAAAGGTCCAAAGGATAAAATAATCAAAATCATTTCCCTTCTCATCATAGGAATCTATTCTCTCATACCGGAATTTACAGTGAAATACAAACATATATAAGCATATATATTTCATACAAATGGCAATATTTATAAAAAGACTTATTCGTCTGACCACCTATAGTAGTTGTTGCAGTTTGGGAAAGAAAAAAGGAATTAAAAGTCCACAAGATGTTTATTAAAATTGAAAATGCTAATAACACCCTTTATATTTTTTCTTTCCTTCAGATGACGTTTATTCTCTTCAACAGTAGCTCACCAAGAATGCTCTTGCCATACGGCAGTAGGACAGGATAAACATGCCCTGCCCCTACCACCAATGCAGTTTTACATTCATAAGTGTCCTAGTTCCTGCCAGAACAAGGCTGGTTTTTCACAGTAGCCAGGCTGAGCCCTGATCTCTTGGGCACAGGATTTCTGGGCTGCCGTGCGCTGTGCTGAGTGGGCATGGCCAAGACCCAAGTGTTATTCCATATTATCTTAGGTCATTGCCAGGGATTGGGAGGAAGGGATTCTTTTTCCTGGCTTCTGTGAAGAAAGGTGCTCCTTTTCCAGTGGGGAAAATGTGGCTATGGTCAGGTCAGGCTTTGAGATGAACATTTTTGTATATGACTCATTCTCTCTTTTTGTATGCTTTTGCTATTAATATAGTTGCTGTTAGTGTTTTCTTATCTCATTGCTGTTTTCAGTAAATTGTTCTAAATTCTAATTTTAATTTTTATCTTTTATCTTCCATTATCAAGACCATCCCCAGAGTGGGAAGGAGGAGGGAGGGGGGAGGGTGGGGAAGAGAGTGGTGTCTGGTTTTGGAGAATCTTGGGTGCAGAGGGAGGGGGGGTACTAAATTTGGGAAATACCATTCCTAAAATTACAACATTAATCCACACATAGGCAGGATTTCTGAAAATAACAGTTCCAGGTACCCAACCTGTGACACTTTATATAATTTTCAAAGTGCAGGTGTTTAAAATCTTAAATTGTCTCCTTCCTTGAACCCTGGCCACCTCAGAACTGAACTACACCCAACTTATTATCTACATTTAAAATGGTGCTCAAAGTCACTTTCATCCGAGTTAATAAAGAAAACACATTATTTACTTGTATATCACACCTAGAACATTTACTGTCTAATTTTAAAATGACAGGCACAAGATATTTTTAGCCTACATAAAGTGGTCTTAGAACCCCCCCATACCAGAAATATAGGTTTATATAGGTTTACAAATATTGCTGAAAAAATACACCTGCACAGTATTTCAAATATGTTTAATTCTCGTAAAGCCACTAAGTATCTTCATCTAAATTTCACAGCCAGTAAAAATAACTCAAAGTGAAAATTAATAAATACACTCCAAATCATACATTCTTTTTTCTATGAGCCCTCTCAACAATTTTTCTTCCAAGTAATTCCCACAAAGAACATTGTGACTTACACTAATTAGTTAAATTTTCTCTTCCCCCTTCTCTCCCCACCCCCCCTCATTTTGTGTTGAAGTAGTTGCTATATTGTAAAGTAATTGGTTCAGGGGTTAATCCCTGGCTTCCTTTCTGTCTCAGAGGCAAGAATGTACAAATATGTCCACTCTTTAGAATGTTATCACAGTGCCCTCTCTTGTCAAAAGTAAATCAAGAGGGACTAACAACAGATAAAGGGTGTGGGATTTGGTTTTTTGTGAGGGGCGAGAGGGGAGGGAGATGTTTTGTTTCGGTTGGCTGTTTTCTGAGTGTTTTTTACACACCAGATTCAAATGTAACTTTTTCTCTGAAGACTTACGAAGCAGAGACACCTTAATGAATTGCTCAAATGTGTTGCTAAGCTGCATGAGAAGAACAGACATTCAGGAAACTGACACCAGTATCACATATGTTTCATAGCATCACATTTTATCCTTAACCCTGAAATTCAATTATTTACTATAAACTGGAACAATAATTGCAAGGATAATCCAAGCCTATGATACAAATTAACTTAATTTGCCTGCAGTTTTTTAGGAAATTACAAACTTTTGAGTGTATAAGCAGTTGCAAATGCTGGGAATAATTCAAAGGCTTGTGAATGGAGAGATTTCCATGAGAGTTATGTCAGACAAACTTAAAAGGAAATAAATATAACTAAAAAATTCCCATTTTTTTTTAGCGCATAAAACCAGCAGAGTTTGCAACAAAAAAGAAAACTGTTTTTTATTTGTGTATTCTGCAAGTTAAACTTGCCACAATGATGATGTGTAAAATGAGAAGGAAGATGGATAACATGGAGTGACACACCTGAAGGAAACAGCTCCCTTTATGGAGAAATGAGGATTTAAGGTATAGTCTTTTCTCCAGGTTTCTGTTGGAATACAGAGAGGTGGACATGATTGAAATTTGCATTTAAATGGAAATGGTTAAAGGTAAAGGCACAATGTTTAGAAAAATGAGAGTATCCATTTTTCTAAGAGGGAGGCATACTGTTATTGTATACCATTAAGGTGTCACAGAGCCTAAAAATGTTTAGAAATATTAGACACTGCTGCAGAACAAAGAACAGCAAAATGCCATTTGCAAATGACTATACACTGTGAACGAATCTGACCGAATACTACATCATATACAATTGTCTCTAATGTTTTCTGCTGCCTTTACCTAATGTGAGTCCTGTTCACTAAACAGTAGAAGATGTATTAGATAGCTTTCTGATACTTTTCTACTGCAATATAATCCAGAATCCATTCATCATTCTATCCTGGTGATTTTTGCAGGTCTTTCTCCATAGGATACCACCAGACCCTAAAATATTTGCCTGGTACACTTTCTGAGAACACATTGTGAATTTTAACTGTGTCACACAAAAACCCTGATGTGCTTCTGTGATACCAAAGAGGAAACATACATATTGCTAAAGATAATGAAATATAGAACGCAACGAGTCATGGAACTGTTCACATCTTGTGTTGACTGGAAATTGCCTTAGAGAATATTTGTGTGTGAATTTGAGACAGACACAAGAAAACATTTTCAAGAGAAAAAGCAGAAGACAGAAAATTCTTCTCCATCTTCCTTTCCCAAAGTAGAAGGCAGCAAATAAACTTTGCATGTGCATTGACTTTTATTGATACACGTAGACAGAAATACACAACTATTTTATAAGTAGAGTATAAATGTGTGTGTGTGCATGTGTACACAGACAATAAGAGATTTATTCACTAAATCATCCTATTTAAAAAGGGTTAGATCTTTTCATATCTAACTTTTTTAAGCAAGTGAAAATGATGAGACTTGAAAGCATTTCGGTGTTTGACATTTTCTCACGATTATAATTTTTCTCCAGCCTTTTTCTCTCACCTCCTCTCACCTTCTCTAGCCTCTTTCTCTCACTAGTTTTCAGTGATGTTAACCCCCTACTTTAAAATAGCATTGTTGCAGCTAAAATCAGAAGGTACTGAAATCTCAGTCAGCAGGATCATTTTCAGAGCATTTATCTGGGAGAAAACAGAGAAGACCAGAGTTGTCTGCAGTAAAGTCCAAGTAGAAACTAGTTTTAGCAATTGCAGCCCAATTCAGATTCATATTTACCCCAAATCTACTACAGGATTTTAACAGTCTTTCTTAGTCTTTCTGAAACAGTAAAGGAGAGCTCCAACTCACCTATCTTTTTCCTGTACTGACATGAAGAACTTCCCTATTTTCCCAAGGCAGTGGGATTTTGGGCTAATGAACATTTCTTCAGGAGGGACTTAAACTAAACTAACACCTGGATGGTGTTAGCTCAGGTGACACAGTGCTTCTTCTGCCACCAGTCTCTCTCAATCTCCCAGGGCCTCCTGATAATAATAAAGGAAAAAAATCCTGCCCAAAATGGTGCTCACAACTGAAATACAGGCAAAGGATGGATGTTTTGTCATCCTCCTGTTGAGATAGGATCCATTCTAAGAAAAAGATTCACTTGCATATCCTGGCCCATGCAACCAGCTTTATGTCTGTTACTTGCTAAGACACCAGAATATATCAATAAATCAGTTATGGACAATACCTGTAAGGTTTTCTATTTACAAAAATAATCCCTTGTTACTGAAGACTGACTTTATCTCTTTGCACTCTCAGCAGCAGTGCCTTGTCAACTGACCATTTTTACACTCAATACTATTTCAGATTGGTGTTATTTCAGAGAATTTAGTCTTGGATGTGTTTGTTAAGGCATTTAGAAACAAACAAAAAGCAGTTCCAAAGGCATTGGATTAAATGGCAGCACCTTCAACAAGAATTAGACTTACACCATAATTGAACAGCCTCACAGAAGAGGTGGAAGTCTCTGGTCTTTTTCCACACACACAGGTGTCCAAGAGCTAAAAGGTATTTATCTCAAGACTTTGCATTACAGTTCTCAGAAAACTGCATACAAATGTGCACCATGGACACAAAACAAAGTCAGACCAGTGCCTTTGTGATTAACTGTTTTGGTCCTTGCACAACTGGTTTAATTAAGGCTGACCTCTAAAATGAGTCATACAGAGCTGCAAACTCCTAAACTAGGTCATTATTACTAAGAAAAAAAAAAGATTGAATAAAGGAAATCTTCAAGTGAGCTCAAACAGATAGGCCCCCCCAAAAGAGTCTACATTTTTATTTAAATGTCATGTATACCCCACATGAAAAGCCACATAGTTCAAATATATACATCTCCACCATTAAAGATTCTTTTTTTCTTACACCTGTGAATGTTTCCACTTCCCAAGACTTCAACTGTCTGCACTGTCAGGCACCAAAAATAAAATTGTAATTGAAATACATATAAGATAGAAACCTTTAATTTACCTTCTCCCTGAGCAACAGGACCTTTCCAGCTGCATCTGATATGCTTTTCTTTTTCATGCCTGGGCTGGTGCAAAATTATCTTTAGATAAAATATTTTAGGGATTTAGGGATTTTGTGTGCCTCAGGACAAAGGACAGTGTTTGTGAGAAGATCACTGCCCTCTTTTTGAGGCAAAATTCCACCCTTATTGAAATTTCAGTGTAATAGAAAAGTATGCCATTTCATTACCATACTATCTGTCATAGACTGTAGTCACTTTTACTACAGGAGTGCTTGAACATCAACAGCTGAGTGTCAAAAAGAACTGGTAGTAGAAAATGACGTGTATTTTCCCAACAAATCCGTTGGGCATTTTTTTTTAAGCTTTTTGATTTTCTCATATAAGTGAACTTCTTTTTAGCACATTATAGAACTTTATGCAAAACTCATTCCAGAAAAATAGGATTATGCTGTAACTTGTCTGTCTGATAGCATTGGGCCCTTCAGTGTATATTTGTGAATTGATAAAGGATAAAACCAGAAAGTATTGAAGAGAGATGACAATGGTATGACCCCCATTCAGGACTGAAAATAACACATTTCTATAAAAGCATTGAATAAGTTTGAAAAAAAACTCCTGGAAGCATATATCTTTAATAAAAATATATGACTAAAAACTTTTCAGCTAAGCAAAATACAGACCACAGTAAAATACTGTAAATATCATAAGACAAATTTTGAAGGAATTATCCTGATTTTTGGCACCTGATGATGCCAATAACTGAACTCTGCATAACTTAATCTATTTCCCAGGTAACTTTTTCAGAAATTACTCTTAGAGATGTAGCTCTGTGCTCTTACTTTATAAAAATGTTTTATAAAATACACCTCTGCTGCAGGTAGGCTACATCTTTTCTTCATGTTCTGCATTCTGGTTAATAATATGGACAATTCTAAGTATGTTGCTATGAAAAACACCAATTCCCAGTCTTGAACAGCAGAGGCAGACTGATTTAGTAACTGTCTCAGTTCACTTCCCACATGTGTTCAATGCCGTATCTGATCAAAAACCCCCTGCAAAGTACTGGGAAGAACAATACTGAAACATCTAAGCTGAACTTACTTGATCTTTGCAGGTCTCAAAGCTACTATTTCTGATTTATTGCATCTTCCCATTAGATATCAGAGAAGCATCCCTTCTACCTATTCCCACTCCTATTTCTCTTTATTTCAGATAATAGAAATAGGAGTGTCTAATTATAAAATCATTCAGAAAAGGACAACCTTTGCTTATTTTTATTTGCATAGCATCTAGCTTAGTAAAGGTTCTCTGATCAGGCAGTACACCCAACCCATGAAAACCAAGACACGTAACAAGTGCATGACTCCACTACTCAGAAAAGAAAGACAGGAAGAGATGAAATTTCACTCAGCATCTCAGGTGGTTGTCTGATGCTCCAGACTGCCTAACACCACAACTTTAAGTTAAAGAAGAAATGAGAACATCCAGAATATTATAATTTATAATTTGCCTGTTTATATCTACACTCATATTCCTGAAAATGTGGTCTCATATTATCGCTTCTTCATGATGTTTGGCACTGAGTACTGCAGTGTTAGTACCTAGGTAACAAATATACCAGCTGTTTTAACTGCCTAAAGTCCTTCCACAGAAAATCAAATTTCCTACATTTTTCACTATAGCAACTGTGACAAGGGAATAAAAGTATAAGCAAAAGGTTTTTGTCATAGTTTTCAGCAGATATCCCAGACACTATTTCAGTCACACTGAGTAAGCACTTCTGCTCAGCCTTCATTCATGCATTCCTCTTTTGGCTATAAAACTGAGAATTAGGATGGAAAGATATGACTGGCAAAGTCCAGCAGAAACTGTGAAGAAGGGAAATCCCTTTTATTCTGATAAACCCGAGCAATAAATGATTAGCTTCTTCAAAGACATGTAAACTACACATTTATATGCCTTACTATTTAACGTGGGTGTGTTGATTTTAGATATATTTATGCATCAAGAAACCCTTTCTTTTCATATCAAATGTTAATCATGAATGATATTCTGCACTGGATCTATACTTCTTTGAAATTGGGGTGTTTTGACTCTAGGCCTCCACACTTTAAAGTATCAATTTACTTTTTCCCTGAACCAGTCTTTGTTTCCTATTTATGTGCTAATGAGCTCCCTGAACAGTCAAAAAAGAGTCAGTGCTGATTATTTACACTCACTGAAAACTTAGCCTGTTAATAGCTGTAAAAAGAAGGAAAAGATAAGATGGGAGAGAAAGAGCAAGACACAATAATAGATAAATAGATAAAGTTGGGGGAAAAGTTTAGGCAAAGAAAAGAAAGAAAAAAGGAAAAAAAACCCAAACGACAGACTATTCTTCCTCCTGCTGTTTCAGTGATAGCTATTAATGCATTTTAAAGTCTTCCAGATTGGCCTTAAGAAATCAGTTATCCTGGTCCTTGTTTCAGTAGAAAGACCCATGGGAGCTATTAACAGTAATCTAAGTTAATAAACTGTAAACTAACTTTTTTTTTTTTAAAAGGAGGAAAAAAACCCGACAACCTTTGACAAAATAATTGCACCAGTTATAAAGCAACCAAATGCCGGTTAACAGTCACATCAAGCCACTGGGGTGGAAAGAAGATATCTATAACCAGGCCTCTCCCAATGAAACTGTTTGTTTTCTCTTATTTAAAGTGTTCTTTAAAAAAATAAAATACTTTCTTTGCAAGCCGTAAAATGTTTGAATAATGTCTGATGGTGCTTATCCACTGGCTAAAGTCTCCAGTTAAAATAAAGAGAGGATTTAGGGCTCGATTCACAAAACACTTATCTGCAACTTATAGAGCCCTTTATGTTAGAGAAACAGGGCATTAGCATGCAAAAAGTAACAAGCACTCTGAATGCCACTATTTCCTATCCACAGAATAAAACTCATCATGTGCAACTCCTCTGATATCAGACACGGTCTCTTGCCTACACATGAGCGGGAAACAATATATCTCCAAACAAGGTTGTTTTGGGCTCTAGAGACACAGCTCCCCATTGTCAAATATGCCATTTTCTTCCCTTCCAGACAGCAGCAATATGAACACAAACATAAGAGATTGCAATGGTGGCAGCTAGAGGTGAGGGTACTGCTGGGTTTTCTGATGATCCAAAGAACAAGAAATGGGGAAATTGCAAGCAAACTGGGCCTCTGTGCTTGAGAGGGTTGTGGAATTAAACTTGTCTTACCTAGATAATTACAACAAAATTAATTTTTTGGGAATTTTTTGGTCATATAAAACCAATTATTTGATAGTGAAATCAAATTTTGGTAAAAACTTTGGTTTGAATAAACCAGTTTTTGTTTTTCTGAGTGCTGTATCTGGATCCTCCTAATCTTTTGAACTTCATCTGAGATAGAGGTGTCTTCAGAAAAGGCTCAGTTCTTTTTCCTCCATGCCGACTTCAAAGGAGGAAGCATTCTCATTTTTTGGTTTTGGGGAACTCTGGATGGCGTTTGTTCATTTGGATATCTTGCACCAACTCATGAGGGGAGGAACGAATGGACTTCAATCCTCCAGCACATGTAACTCCTCTTAATGCTGGTCCAACAGCACATGAAAAACCAAAAGTTCTCAAATATCTCATCTGGAAATTCCCCTGGCACTAATGCTAGGAAGGACTACAACTGAAAATGTGTTACAAGGAAAAAATGCCTTTTCATCACCAGGGATACACTATTCCTGGCATAACCTAAAAGATTAATTTAGCCTAAAGCAATTTAAGGGATCCTAAAGACTAAAACCTTTTTTGCTTTCCCAGTTTCCTTACCCTTCTTTGTACATCCATAAGTCGGCTGTATGGCCAGGCTGAGCTTGCCTTGCATGCTGCATATTTGACCTCTGTTTGCTGGACAGAGCCAGTGCCCAACCAAGGGGTTCAAGTAGCTTCCTCAAAAAGAGATTAAGATGAGAAATATTTCTAGCTGGGCTGCACCCATTCTGGTATTCCTGCAAGATACAAGAGCAATGAAGTTACAAGTGGTTGCGCATTGTTCAGTTGATTAACTCTGTGTTTCTGGGACCTACTTACAACCTGGATTTTGGAGCACTCTGCCCTAAACACAAGAGATATAAAAGTAACGCATAGAAATAAGTGCAGACCCTGTAGTTCATTAAAATATACTGAAGACTTCTTTTCCCTAAAAATAAAACATGCTTTACCACAATACATGAAAACAAATGTATTAAAGGAATGGAGGAAATGCTATTCCTACTTTGTTCAAACACTCTCTGTACTCAGCCATATTTAACAAATCCCATTTCAGCCTTGGTGAAACACTGTTTAAGGGCATGATAGGGCAAGTGAAAATGGTCCTTTATTTTGTCCTTTGACCAATATTTTTTTATTAGACAGCTACAATTAACAAATGCTTTGCACTAAGGTTCTAAGCATAGACACTACGTATTTATGGCCTAAATAGCAAATAAAATAAACTGGCCTACTCATATCAGGGGTAAAATTTTGAGTCCACCCCTAGTCAGTGATAAGACTCTAACTGAATGTAATGGAGTCATGATTTCGCTCCAGACACACAGAGTATCTGGACATGTGGTGACTTGCATCGGTTTAAGGAAAGCTGAAAGCATCTGCTAAACCAGGGCCCTCCAATTCCCTGCAGCCGCCTTCCATCCAGCTTGGCTCAATAGAAAACCCATCTAAATCAGTGGGGTCTTTCCATTGGCTGCTTTGGGTGAGGACAACAGGGAGAACCCAGGTCATCATTCTTCCTTACTAAAGTATTGAAAATTTGTCCTTTAATAACACTAATTTAATACACTCTGACTACTGGTAAAACACTGGTTATACATATTTCCATCTGGCACGTACCCTGTGGAAGCACAGCTCAGACTATGTATCACTCTTCCTGGGGGCTGAATGCTTTGCACTTCTTGTTGACTCGGGCCATTAATGCTAAATTATCTACAAGGGCCTGTTTCTTTTTAAAACTCCCCAGTCTGCAAGCAGGCATGTGGATTTTAAACTCCGGTTCGAGAAGTCCGATGTTTTCTATGGGGATTATTGAATTTTTACATCACAGCCTATCTGAGGGGTTCTAAAGCCTTCAAACAACTGACACCATATGTCTGGGTACAATGGAATGTACAGAATTATCAGCAACAGCAAAAATGTCTCATTACACACCGAGAGCTACAAACACATAACAAGTATATTGAGTAGCACGTATAGTTGCAGAGAAATTAATCGACTCAGATGCATACAAAGGGATTTCTCAAGTGCTAAAAGCATATTTCAGTGAAGAAATGCACTATGCCAGGCTGTGATTTGCAATATAATAAATAATCCTCCTAAAATTCACTTAACTTTCACTCTACCTAATGTGAGGCTTCACAGATTGCAGAGAATATGTTTTGTGTGACACAACATGAGAAAAAAAAAAAAATAGTTTTTCAGGTCAGTAAAAAATGTTCCCAGAATCCTGGTAAATACTGCAGAATGTATTGTATTTGTATTTATTGTGCTTACGTATTTGTTTGTTTGTCACATGCCAGCAGAATTCTACCAGACATTCACCTCAGATACTTAGCAATGTCTACAAAATTATAGTTGTGTTTTCGGGTGGGGAATGCAAAGTGACGATTCACATTTAGAAATCTGGTTTTATGAGAAAAAAAAAAAGAAAACAGGAAAGTGCTGGCATTATTTATTCACTTATTATCATACAATCTGGACTAAGTCATAGGAAGAGAAATTTTTATGAGCAACTTAAAAATAGTGAGATATAAATGGAAATAATAATGGATAATAATAAATGGTAATTAGCAGTATTTTTCACTGTAATATCATCTTTTATCCTCAATTATACATTATCCTAAAGAAACAGCTTATGAATTCTGAACCCTTGAATATTTTATTCACACAAGTGAATGAATAGTTCATCCATAAAAAATGTGGGCATTCCTTTGAGTAAGTGCTCCCCAACATGAAATATGGGGTTCTCATTTGGCATAAGAGATGAGCCCTCTAGTATTTCTGTGTGGGGTGTGTATTGCTAAACCTTACAGAGAAGATGAGCAATAAAAAGGATAAATACCTTGCAGATCCAGTTATATATATATATATATATATATATTTTAAATGAAAAGGGAAAACATTTGAACTAATAGTGAAATGATACCAAATGCTTCTTTGTATTTTAATGTTAAAGCATGTTAATTTTCATGAATGGTTCACCTTTTGTGAAAGTTCATTGTATTTATTTATATTTGTTTCTCATCATATTTTTTTCACCAAAGGTGAAAAATTCTTTTAAGAATTTAAAATTACTTTCCAGAAAGTTCTGGGCTAGTAGTGACTGAGGCAAGAGTAATATCATTTACCAACAACAGTGAACAGTAAGCTGTTCATTGACTTTAGTGTTTCTTGGAAATCTTAATTATGGCACAAGTCAAAGTTTGATTCCAGACAGAATCATCCTGTAACACCAGGCAGGAGTTACAAACCTCTGCATTTCTCACTTTCACTTTATATGAGAAAAGTAATAGAGGTAAGCCTTGCAAAAGCTGTCTGTAAATTACTGTAAAGTTTGTTTTAAAATTTTTTATCCTGAATATTTTTTTTAATTTCTTAGCTAGAATTAGAATTAATTAAATTAAATTTGCATTGTATCACAAAAAGTAACATTAGTGCTCCCACTGATAGGAAATGCCAGTTGGGGTCTAAACTGCTCTTACTCATTCACAAAAGAGAAGCAGATAAAAGAAAAGTATTTGTTTTTCTTTTTGCTGCTTTGTGTATCAAAGTCTTAATTTAAGACTTAAAGGCAAGAAGAATAAAAGTAAAGTATACATAAATGTTAAACCAAGGCTCAGAAGTTAAAGACCTTATTGCCTTTGAGAAGTAAAGTTGTATTCCCAATTTTTCTAACTTTCCATGGCATAGGGTATGAAGAATGCTGTGCAAAAATGGCTGTTCCCAAAAGATTCTCAAACATAGCTTGCAGCATGGTGAAACTGGGGGAGGTGAAATAACTATCAAGGCTACAGGCTTTTACTTCTAACTGATCAAACAAATCTTTTAAAGTGAATTTCCTAAAGATTTCAGCATTATTTTCTTTCCCATTACCCATTAGCCCTCTACTACTGAGAGTGCAAATTTAATTGCTGAAGGAAAATCTTCTTCTGCCTGACTGCAGTTTGCAAACCTACTACAAACTAATCTTGAAAAAAACATCAGTTCACTCTCAGTAGAAAACCTCAGTAGAAAAGAAGTATCAACAGCACCTCATTTGTGGTATATCAGTGGGAGATGACTTGGGTTGTGCACAGCAATAAAAGTATTCCTCTGACCTTTTGTGAGGGTCTTGAGACCAAAAATGTAAGTAGCCATGTAACTCACGTGGCAAGTCATAGGTGACAGCACAAATTTCAGGTTTGACCCTTGACAGTGAAAGAGATGAGTGTTCTTGTATGAGAAGATAAGTGTTTCTCTTTGGGCTAGGGATATTTTCCATTTGAACTACCTTTAGGACCTGGTTGGATTGGCTGCTAAGGGAACCCATTCTGCCAGCAGGCAGAAGAAGGAAGCTGTGAATGGGCTCCAGGCTCAACATGAAACACCCCAGTCTCAACAAAAAAAGATTTTTTTTGTAATGCTAATGGACCACCTTTAAAGGACAAGGTGGCTGTGTCCGAGTCTCAGGCTGGATGCTTTGTTTATAAAGCTGGAAGTCCAGCTTTCTTATCCTCTGCAAGGTGCACATCAACAAATCCAGCTTGTGATGTGCTACCACACAGACCAGAGAAGCTCTTATGCTTCCTTGTGGCACTGTGAGTGTACCCTGGCATGCCAGAGATGGATATTTATGTTTTTATGGATGCAGCCATCCTCCTCCCCTGTTACTGTCCCCTGCAGATGCTGTTTTTTTTCCCTCAGCTCATTACTGGAGCATAGATCATGAGTTTAAGCATCTTCCCACTACAAAATAAAAAAAGAAATCCACCCCAAACCACATAAAAAAGCACAAATCTAAAATGAAATCATATTGCAGAAGAAAATTAAACACTATGAGTAGTGTTTATCATCTTGAAAGAGGATGATGATGATGATGATTCTTCATGCAAAAAAGGAACGTACAAGATTTTCTGTGCTCTCACTAGACCTTGATTGTATGAGAGAGGGTCAGAAGGTCACACACACAATCACAGAGAAGGGAATTTCTATTGCAGTGACTACAATGAATGTGTTTGCTGAAGGAAATATAAACAGAGAACAAACACCTGCATTTTCTTTATATTTAAAAAAAAGCAAAGCATAACAACAAATCTTATTTCCTTAGGTTCTACCATTTTGGAAGCAAAAATTGTTCAGTTCTAATTCAGTCTCTCTTTTCAAAAAATACTTTTGTTACCAAGGTTACTTTTTGGACCAAAAGTAGATATCTGATTTACAGAAACATTTTTAACTATACTGAAAGTTCTGGTGACTTTATACATTTGTTTTGAATTTTAAACTATGCTGTATAAACAGCAGTGTCTAAAAAGTAGACTGCCTTTTTTGCCCAGGCATTTGTGTTTCTCATGGCTGCTAGGATAATCTGTTGTGATACTGTAATTTAGAAAGCCATCCAAAGAAACTGGAGAGCCATCAACTTTGGTTTAAAAAACTTACTAGGACAAACTTACTTAGAATGGTGGGGGCTGTTCTGAGAAACTGTGTAAGTAATTCAGACTTTTTCCAACTATGCAGATACCACATTGCTATAAAGATATGACATTAAAGGATCACAAACTTTTAATATATTCTTGTCAAATTATTATTTGGCTTTCTTTTCACGGCTCTCTAATATGCAGGGAGATTTTTTTGTGGGCACTTAGTACTTGGGTCAAAGTAGTCAATTAACATGATCATGTTAATTCTATGATTCCTAAAGAGTTTCCTACATTCTAAAAAACTTTGGTGGTGGTGATGAGTATTTAGATAATAATTTTTTTGAATTATAAAATAATCTATTATTTCAACTAAGAATTGCATGAGGAAATAAACTTGAATTTTCTGGATTTTGCCCTGGAGCTTTCAGAGACAAAGTGAACTCTTGGAAGGACACATTTTTCCATGAAAATTACTTGAAAACTACATTGTAAACTTCTCAAGGTTTAGTCTGTCTCTTTTTTCATGCTTCATAATGGAATTGTTTTTGATATCATGACGTTGCAGGTGGAAAATGGTTTCCTGCCTTGTCTTCCCCCTAGAAACTCATTCCAATGAATTTCTGAATATGGAACTGGGTAAAGACTGCAAATTATCCATTAGACTTCCATTGTGGGACATTGTTTGCATGTTGCACTTCATTTGACTTAGTTTATATTTTCCTTATAACCATTTCCATTTTCAGGTTATTGTGGAGTATTGCAGTTTTTACTGTAATCCTGAAGTCCATTTTTAATCTAATTTTTCTTCTTGCTTATATGCATTTTCCCTAGAAGTCTTAAAGAACCACCTGCCCTATTTAAAAAATAACAATATTCAATCCTCACAGTACTTGAGTATCACTCATTAACACTTGGCTCAGCTTTTTTCCCCCTTGTGCCACAAACGAGATGGATCAAAAAACAGCCCATAGTGGATCTGAACCAGAAGAATGAGAGCTGTTTCCCAATTTGATTATCTCACACACTCACTTACACATTACCATCCCCAAGCCTCTGTTTGCTAAATTTTTATTTCCCTTATGGGAGGTTGGACAGAAGTCATGGTGGTCATCCCTTGGCATTTTGGCACTGGGTCTGATTTCTGGAACCATTTTCAGTCTCTACATAGTCTATATGCAGAAGCCAAACAGATGAGCATCCATGCACTTGCTAGTTGTATTTAACATCTCTTTGTTAACTGGAGGATTCAAGATGTGCTAGTTTAATTCAGTCCAGGTGTTACCAAAATTTGCAGCCAGCCCATAAAGACTGCAGCCAACAAGCAGCAGGTTTCTGCTTAAAAGTTCAAAAGTTCCATTTCAGACATTCACCCCCCCAATTATCTATTGCTTGTTTGCATTTAAATTTTAAACTATTTTTTTCACTTCATGTCATTTTCTGACTTGCTTTATTTGATATGTTTTGCTGACTTTCTCTGCACTGCAATAGTTAAGAAAAGTGGGAGTTAAAGCCATGTGTCTTAGTCTGACCTTGTATGGTCCAGAGTATTCCTCACATCTGCCTTAGTCAGATAAAATGGAGGATATTTAAAAGCCTTTAGAAAAGGAACATCCCCCATTCAGGCAGCACATAGCTCGGGGTGGGGCTGCCCCAACCACTACAGACCTGCCTGTGGTCCTCAGCCTTTCAAGTTCCCCATAAAAGGGGAACAACTTGACCCACCATGTTTCAAAACCTGATAGGTAAAACAAATTAAACTTATTCTGTGGTAAGATATGCTTGAAGGACCTGTGCTTCATACCTGTGTAACTGTGTGTTTGCAGTAAGACTGTAGTTACAGGTCTAAACTACACTTCAGTGACCATCACTTGAGGTTGTATTTGGAAATACTAATACTGCATTTACTAACTGAAGAATCATATAAAGAGATACGAGGAAAGAAGGGGGAAAAAACCCTACACATGTTTACTTTCCTGATCATACTTAATGAGCGATGCCCAGGGTACAAATCAAAACCATGCAGAGCCACCTTTATCTTCACGGCTAACTTTACATAGGTCTGTGGTTGAATCCCACAGGGGCTTTACTGTAAAACTCACTAAGAAAACACATTCCTGTTTTTGATGGCTAACATTCTTACCACATAATATTTCTGGATTTTCTTTTTTTTTTCCCTGTAATAATGTTCACAGTCTTCACTGATATTTCATTGGTCAAAAATGAAAAGAAAGGAGTAAAAATGAAATAAAACACCATGGAAAGAGGGAAACTTAAACAGAATGGGACATAAAAATTCAGGACATCTATGTTTGATGTTATCATTAAAAAAAAATAAGAGGGAGGAGGGAGAGATGGATGACAAAGTGAAAAGAAAAAATGCAGCAACTCTTTTATGTGAAGATTACATTTAAAAATAACCAACTAACAGTCTGCACTTTTCAAAAGACTGACGTCCTGAAACGCATTTAGATTGATGCAGCCTGAGCCTGAAGTTCTCTTGCTGAGTAAACAGTCAAGTGTTCTTAATAGGAATTGCAGTTTCTCGACATCTGTTGGGGAAAAGGGAATGGTGAAACAACAATTTAGATTGAGATTGGTTTTGTTAAATGCATTTAAATTCCAAGATTAGTGGTGTTCTTTCTTTTTCAATTAGCATTTACTTGCAGAAAGGTTACAGATGAAGGGGCTGAGAAAGAGTTCTTTGGGGGAGGGGGGGTTAGCTCCCAGGGCAGTACAGAACACACTAAAACGTGAAACACAGACTAGCACAGGACTTTAACATAAACTTACAACTTATGCAAAAGTGAGTGCCTTTGAAAAGCTCTGTGAAGGAGCAAAAAAATTAAAAGAACAATAACCGTGACTTCACTTTGTTGAGCTCCTAAGCTGGAATTCATATATGAAAAAATATTATTATTGCCTTTCAAAGGAATTTTCCAGCCCATTCATTTTGCAATTCCCCATGCTGATTAGACTGTGAGAGGAATGTGACTTCTTAGGGGTCACAGAAAGGTAAAAAGAGAAGAAGGTATAAGAAATACCCTACCTTCTTTCTGCTTTTCAAAACTCAAGCTTATTTTATGACTTTTGTCAAAAAAGGAAGATTCTTTTAACCCAGTGAAACAGTTGTTGCCATTTTATGGAAACTGCAATAATAACAAAATCTGGAATGTTCTGATTTATCTTGCCCTGTTTTGCTTTGGAGCGTATGTCAGGTCTTGAGTCATCGTTCCGGAGTGAGACTGCTGTAACTGCTTTGATTTCAGTGTAAAGATGAAGTGATGAAGAAAACTCCAAAATACGTACCATGCACAGGATTTTTACCCCCAGTATCAAACCTTTTTTCAGGATATGGTTTTTAATTAATTCTTTCCATTAGACAGAATTCCATCCTGTAGAATTTTTGACTGTGCTATCCTGTTTAGCTTTTATCAATGTTCTTTTAAATATTTGGGATCATGTTGTTATGTTTGATTTCTTCATTTGGAGCATTTTGGGTTATTATTCTTTTTCCTTTCAAATCCTTACACTTTATTCCTTAGCAACTGACAAAGCACTCAGAGCTGAACAAAGATTGTTCAGTCCCTGCTTGAATACCTGTGAAACGTAGAGATATGCAAAACAAGATAAACCTCAAACCATTTGGAAAACCAAAGAAATGGAAGAACTGTACAGATGCATCAATTTTTCCTATCTCTGCAAATTCAAACAATGTTTTAAATACTTCTTCAAAAGCATCCATAAATCAACAGGAAGTCCTCTTGTCTTTGCTGTTTAAATGCAGGAAGGACCATAAGGAGCAATGCTCATGTTGGCATTGCTGAGGTGTTTTTGGTGTTCTCTCTGCTGGTAAAGCAGTGTCATCCTACATGAGTTCTTTTAAAATCTCTCTCTGGACACTTAAAACTAGCTGAGATTGATTGCACTATTTATTGATCTCATTTATATTGTCTCAGAGATTTCACCCTAATGCTAATCTGACGAAGTGCTGATGAAGTAGTCTGTGGTGGTTAGCACTGTGTACTTCATTGCACAGAGCCGTTAAAGACTGGTGTGAACAGAAAGTACAAACAGAAAAGTGCACAGCTGGTCCTGTGGAATGTTTCATTCTCCAACCACAGGTAGATGTGATCACAAAAGACTTTACAGGAAACGGGGCTTTGGACTCATGCTATTTCAAAGGAAGTGTCCCCCACCCCTTCTTTTCTCCTTCTCAGAAACCTTCACTTTTTTCTGTGTGTATCTCACAGACAGTAGCAGTCATGTCCTCTGCATTCTGCTTAACACCATGGCTTCCAGCAGACCTCCCCATCATATGTAAATGCCACTCAGCCTGCCACCTCACTTCGCTGCCACCTCACTTCGGTATTACAGCTATGCCCACGGTGTGACAGCCTGGTCACCTACTGCAAAGCCAGGACTGTTCAGTGGGCGACAGGAAATTGTCTAGTGTTGGCAGGTCATGCAGGCGCCATGACAGGTTACACCATCTGAGGACCAGGCAAACAGAGCTGTGGTTTATTTTGGAAAAAACAAGTGGTTTTAAGTAACTACAGCTTTCCTTCTGTGGTGATCTTGATCCACACTTCAGTACTCTATCTGTTTTCTTATATCTCCTATCATATAAAAGGTTTAGTTAGGCAAGTTTTACTCCTGCAGCTAGTTTCACTACTGCTATACAAGATAAAGGCTGTAAGTTCATTTCTTCAACTATTTTCTGCAATTAAAACAGTCAAAATAATTTACCATTTTGCAACACAACACCATTTCACTAAAAAAATGGAAGCTGTTAAGTCCTCTTTATTTAAGTAGAATTAATCTGTCTCCTCTTAAACAAAACAATGAAAAAAAGAAAAATATTTAAGTGAGGTTGGGGTGAGCGTTCAATTTATGCATAAAAAGAAGTGCTAAAGGAACTGTACCACATCAGCTGCATCTCCAGGAGGTGGTGTGTTGCAGCTATATTGCTCAGGCACATGTTTTTTTTAATTTCTATCCTGTCCTGGGTGCAGTAGAATTTATATAAAAAGCAAATGTGTACAACATTTCTATCCAAACCTTGTAGGGAAAAGACGATCCCTGGTTTTACCCATTTTCCTGCCATGGAACAGACAGTGTAGGTATTCAGCCACCACAAAAACGATAGCCACTGTTTCAGATCAGGCTAGTTCACTCACTGCCTTAAAGTGGACTTCCACTAAGATCTCTGGATTGAGTGAGCATATTCAAGACATAGTCCAGTCTACGGAAATGTTACATTTTATATCGTGCCAAAACAGTCTGTGAATAATCTAAAGATCTAGACACACACTGACAGATAAATATTGCTTTGCAGGCAGCAGTCTAGGGGTTAGTAGCATGGCATGTGGTCCTACTTGGGCAAGAACAGTGACAAGTTTTGGATTTCTTCCTGTCAGGGAACTAGCTGATCCCCAGTGATGTTCCTGCAGCTGGGGAAGGACATATTGCTGGACATGAGATATTCTTACCAGTAGCTGAGGGGATCAAGTCCTGATCAGGTCAGTTTTACTCATTTCAGAAATACTGGGAGTCCTCCCAATGAGAAGTTACCCCTGTGCAAAGATACTTAACTTTTTCTCAAGCCAGTGGCTCAAAAGGATGAAATGTAAAGAGCAGAAAGATGAAAAACAATTTTCGATATAATGAAGGAGTTTTGGCACAAGGAGTTACAGTTTTTTTACACAGATTCCTCTCAGATGAATTGAAAAGAAACATAGACAGAAATGCCTGAAGAGAAGAAGCTGAGGAGGCAGAAAACTGAACCTGAATGAATCTGAATCTGGAATTTGTACATGTTGTCCCGTTTAGTTTGCTTGGGGCTGAATTTATTGCATATTAAAGGCTTTAATCAAATGCTCTGGGTCATACGAATGTATTTTTAATGCTTTTATGGTGTGGCATGTTCTAAGGAAAAAGTGTCATCCCACATATATCACATTTGTCTAAATTTGCATTCTCCCAGATGGCCACATTTATTGACTTTGTGAAGTTAACTGTCTCTCCCTGCTTCCAGCCAATCAGGGTTTGCTGGAGGATCAAAGAAAGTGAATCCTTTATTGTTTCCTCTACTGCTGAGAATGACCCAAAACCAAAATCTCTTGACACCAACACCCCCAAATGTCAGTCCCAGATTAGCACAGAGAGTTCCTGGCCCAAATTCCATTTTCATTTCTTGCAATTTCCATGAGACTGAAAAATGTTTTACCTGTGAACATGAGCTCTTGTCTTGTTATCATGTTATCTGCAGCCTCCAATATTAATCACATTCAGAGGTTAAATAAAAGCCCTTTTCACACCTGCTGAACAAACTAATATTCCAAATATACTAATTTATAATTATGTAAACCAGAACCCAAGCAAAGCACCTAATTCCCTGCATTTCTAGAAACTAAACTTTAAACAAATTGCAGGAGAAATTTTGACCGTTCATTACAGCTGCCAATTTTTATTAATCAAAAATACATAAAACTCAATCAAATAAACTTCCTTTAAATGAAGCTAAAAGAAAGTGAACAACAAAGTGCTAGCGGGTAGCTGCCAATTCCTTTTCTAGTAAGTGTTTAATCATGGATTTTTTTTAAGTCAAAATGGAATAGTATGGAAATTTAATCATCATTTCTATTAGTACAACTGCTTGAGAGGGTCTTGAAGACATTTCCTTTCACTTTAGTTTGCCCTGTGGATAAGTAGAGCACTTTGGTTCTGTATTGATTTGTCTTTTACTGCACTGATCACCTTTCATTTTCAAGGATTCACCTTCCATTCATGAGCATTAAATCCCTATTTAAAAGAAATAATAGAACTGGAATGGTGGCTCAATAGGGCAATGATCAGTGGAAGAACCCAGATGACTTTATCTGGGTCAGAACTTTATTTCATTAGGTTGAGTAGTGATTTCTTGCTTTCCCCTGCTCTGTCTCTCGGGTGGTGACAGGCCTTCCCTCTCCCTAAGGATGTGAAGACCAGCTGCCTTAAGATAAGAGAAAAGGAAGGGAAAGAAAGTGCATTTGTAAAGGACACTGGTCTACACGTGCAGTTTGCAGCATATAAAAAGCCCCCTGTGTGTGAATATGGGCTAACACATCAGCACATGTCTGTTTTGAAATGAAGAGCAGCAGGTACATTTTGACACAAATTCAAATCAAACGTGTGCCTTTGATATCATACTGGCAAAACTCGATCATATGCTTTGCTAATCGAGTGTGCCGAGTCTCCTATGCTTATGTTTTTTGGAATTAAATTGCATGACTGTGCTTTGCTCTGTAAAATGTGTAAATGTGTAAATTATGTCAGGACAGATTGCAAATGCCAGTTGAAGAAATAAAAAATATGCTGCACTCATTGTAAAGAGTGCAGGGGTGTGGCCTGGGAGATGGTGAGAAGGGGTTAATGCCTCCTAGCAAAATTCCTGGAAGAAACAGATTGATTTATTAACTGTTATTTGTATTACCACTATTAACAGCTCAGCTAAGAAACACCAGAAAATCCAGGAAACCCCATTCAGGACTTAGAGCTGGCAAAACTGTACTCAATAAATGTAGAGTCATGGTTTCTACCTGGAAGACTTTGTTGTACTGGAGTCAAGACAGAATAGGTGACTGTAGTGAGCAAAGGCAGAGTGTCTGAGTGAAAATGGCACTGAGTTGTATGTTGGCCCTGTTTCAAGAGAGCACTTAAATAAGAACTTAAGACCATTCCCTCTAAGAAATAGCACTTAAGCAGAAGCTTATGCACATTAATGAACAGGAATGTGCCCTTGAAACAGGGCCAATATATACAGCTTGCTTGATACTTTATATTTACATATATGGAATTATTTGATCATCTTTTAAAGTATTTTAATTATATTTTTAATATCCAATTAAGTCAAAATTCTCTCTGCTCCCTCATTGTTTATCTCTTTTCCTCATTCTTTCTCCCTTGAAAAAAATTACTTGAGATTACTGTCCACATACTCCCCTAGTCTAATGTCAGATCCTATTTAAAAGGGATCCTGAAAACCAAGGATTTTATTTGAAATCAGGGAGCATGCAGATCTCAACAGATTGCTTCCTCTTTCAAAGTTTGATCTTTCTTTTTTTAGGGAGACAACAAATTTCTATTCCCATTTAAATCAGGATCAGCAAGAATTTGTCCCTGAGTTCAGCTGTATTAGCATACATCCCACTGTGCCATGGAATTGTCACCCAGGAGTGATCTTGCACCTCTTAGATGAGATTCATTTAAATAGGTATCAGATGACTGTGCTGAAGCAGATAGGAGTTGATTGTGAGATCAATTTAAACATATGTCATTCAGAGCACTGGGAATAAATACACTGATTTTACAGACTGTCTTTTTTAGTTCCAGCTATTTATTTAAGTGGGTCGTGTGTAACCTAAAGAGTTATATAATCATTTCTGTGCCTTTATTACTGAATGTTTAATATTTTATTATCAAACGTTTTTCATAGTGATGTTTGAACTTCTTGCTTTGATGGCCTGAACTCCAGAGCAGTACCTTTTCAAGAAAGGGAAAAGTATTCCAAGGAAAGGCCATTTGCTATAAAAAACTCTGACTAGATGCAACCTGTATTGCCAAATTCCTAGAAACTACAGATTAAAGTTTCTCAGGGTTTCTTTTTAACAAGGATGTATATGTCTCTATGTGATGATTTTCATTCCCCCAGAAGCAGAACAGATTTGTTGCTTCACAATTCGCTGCCAGATTGGTGAAAAACTCCAATAGGGCAAATGTACATTTGAGCCCCTAGACATATGACCTGGTTCTGCACTTGAGAACTTGGATTCACACAAAATGTATATTTGTATAATACTGAGTAAAAGAGAATACTTTATTTTAAGGTATGGATGTTGAGGGTAGCATATGCAGCTTACAATTATACAGTGTAAAAAATTCCCAGGAATTCTCCCTTTCCAGTATTAAAAGCCTGGGTATTGTCCATGGCATTACTCAGTCTTGATATTGCAGTCATTTCCATACATTTCATGCACAAAAGAGAGAGAGAGAGAAAATATGAACAGTCACCTTACGAAAATTCAAATATTTTGAGTGTTTTAGATCATCCTGGAGGGGAGTGCTGCAGCTTTTGGAGATAGACTGGAACTACTGAACATGTGTCACTTCATTTCCAGTAACCAATGAAGAGCATCAGCAGCCTACAGTTTCAGGGACAAAGGAGGCTTTGTCCTCTTCCTGCATGCAGTCTGCCATCAGTCCAATGGTCTGACTGCTTAAAGACCAGGTGCTTCTTGCCATCCAGTTAACGGGGGGAAATTCCCATACCATTAGCTCCAATTAAGGTAAGGTGGCCCTACAGTAATTTACCAGACCTATAATAATACGATTTATATTTCATCTTTTATCTTCAATTTAGGTAATGTAACAATCAAGCTGACTATCTTTCTGAAATACATGATTATGTGAAGAATATTTCATCACACATTTCATAACGTCAGGTGTTTTCCGTTAACCTCTGGAGTCTGATTCAAGTTATGGCTTTGGCAATTACATACTGCCTGTGCCAAATCCTGTCCTATCATTATGAAAGGCTATTTTGTTTGACTTAATGTCTTAAACCTACGCTATGGTGCTCCTCTCTTCCTTCACTGGGGTTCATCAGCTACCTTCAGAGTTAGCCTCATTTTAAAAAAAGGAGTTGGATGAAGGCGATGGGAATACATGGGAAAATGTTATGTCACAGAGATTATCTGAGCTACTATAATAATAAAAATGTAATTGCATAAGATGTCTACTTAGGAAACATATTCTGGAACAGAACATTTGAATAAGTTCAAAAGGTTATGCATCTTTTTAGTCAACCAGAAATGGCTTAAGTAGAGAATTTCAAATATAAAAAGAATGAAATTTCCTTCTTGGGAAAGATTCTGAAAATCTGGATATCATTCAAGCTGCAAAATCTTGCAGACTTCAAAAACTCTGAGAAGGATAAATTATGTCAGTTTGGTCAAATCAGTTACTTTATATTTTTATATTATAATTATGTGATGGATTGTGGCAGAAAAAATAAAAAATCTTTTCTGAAACGCCGCTTTGAAATTAAAGAACAGAAATGCTTTGGTTTGAGAGCACTGTGATTTATTGGGATTTCTACGCATTTATTTTCATGCAACTCCACATGGTTGTATATTCATCTTCTTTCACACAGCTTTATATTTCAAATGAACCACATATTTCAAAAGAAAATAATATTGTTTCTTACACCTATGCTACTGTGAATCACATTTCCTGTATTTTCTACAAAATCTAGCATAATATTTGCCTTTGAAATCTGACTTTTTGATGGTTAATAGGTCCCATAAGAATATTTGGCCCTTCAGACACAGGTCTGGCACCATCTCTCTCTTCTCAAAATGCCATTTCAGATTGCTTTGACTAATGTAATTTATTGGTGTGTTATTATTAACTAGGAATATCTACCATGTTTTGTCCCTTGATCAAAATCATTAATTTCTCCTGACAGCCTTCAGGTGGCACTGAAGATGAGAAGGAAGAAAAAAAGGACATTTTTCCCCCTTATAGTTATAAACCTATAATTGTGCTTTAAAGAAAATTTGGTTCTGTTTGTATCATCTTTACTGAAAGGAACTATATGGAGTTCTGTGGCTTCACATATGCATTCCCATACACTCCCCTACAGATGAAACATGACACTTCCTTTGTAAAGGATCCAAGAATCCTGCCCCTAATCCATAGATTTCATATGTATCTAATCAACTTTTATTGGTTTTGTGAGGATGAAGCTTCGCCTTCCAATGTGAGCACAATACAAACTTTGACAGTGTCATTAATAAAGAACTGTCTGGCTCTGACAAGCAGGGGAAGTTTATATAGGGCTTCTCTCCCTGTGCATTCCGTGATATTTGTGTAGTGTACTCTTGCTATGGCACACTTGCTGTGTCAGATCCCAAAATGCAACTGCTTGGAAAAAGAGAAAGCTGGTGCTGTAAAAAAACAGCACAGCTGAAAAAAGTTGAGGGTTTCCTAAGTACCTTTTTCTCCTGCTGATGGTAAAAACCTTTGGGGTCACAATAGTGAGCCTAATGAAGACAATGGCAAAGAGCCAAATGATTACAGTGGCACTATATCAAGTCATTTGATGGGAAAGTTCTTAGGATTGGTGCTTTGAAGCTTTGATGGCTTTTCTTCAGAAACTCAGGTCATTATCTGAAGACCAGAGGGACCTAGTTTGGAAATTCAAATTAATTTTTGGGGCTCTTTTTACCATGAAAAATGCAATCCATCCTTTCAACTCAGAGGCAGGCAGAACTGTAAATATTACAAAACAACCCCAAGATTTTTTGGAACCAAATATTCTATTTGGGTATTAATTCATCCAGATCCCCAAATAAAAAATACCAGGCACTTGATACTGTTCTCAACAAATGGTTGTTGGAATTGTGAGCCAATAAAAAACATAGCTTTCCAACACACAACACACTCTTTTCCTTTCACAATCACTAGGACTTTAAAGCTATTCTTACTAAATACTAACCCCATTTAGGTGAGAAAAATAACTTAAATAATACTCTCATCTCCATTGAAAGGTAATATTAATTATTGTCAATTTTGCATAAATAAAGGATAGTATTTTTGAGGAGGTCTTTGTAAGTTATATTTTCTTGCTTTTATATTTCATTTTCTGTATTCTAAAGATCATAGATTTCATGGCAACATCTTCACCAGTGCACTTAATGCACTTACAGCTTATGGCTTCACCAGTGCACAAAGTTGGACGTTAATTCACAAGTTTCTTTATGAAGATTTAAAGAAAAAATTTTCTTCATCTTAAAGATTTTTGTGGAAATATAAATTTATTTAATAAGTGGAAACCTGTATAAATAGCCTCTCTTAGATACAGTCCCAGTGTTTAACCACTTTTGTGAAAACTTTTCTTTATAATCAACTGAGTTTTCCCTTACTCTTAAGTCTCTCATCCTTTTGCTGTAAGTTTCTAAGAAAAAAACTCACTTTGTCTTCTCTGTCTTCTGTTTAGCTGCATCTGAGCTGCATGTGTGCTCTAGCTGGACACCCTCTTTGTTGTAGTGTGTCTACTTAATTTTGCCAAAGTTTGTTGGTATATTCTTTTCGATTATCTGGGTATGTTCCAGTTGTCAGTTATTTAAACCCCTTGTATTTTTCTTGAATGTTCCCTGCCAGTCACCTTAGCCCTGCCCCTACTCCCTATCCATCATTGTAAACCCCACCCCTTCTTCCAGACCATTCTGTGTCAATCAATCCTCCCTTGAGGCCCCATTCACTGTTATCTCACATTCCTGCCTTCTTTGTATCCCCACTATTCCTGAGACTGTAATCTCCTCCCCTCACTCCTCCCCCTGGGAGTTCCCATTGGATTCTGAGCCATACCCGCTCCCGAGAGCCTTGTATATAAAATCCCATGCACAATGGTGCTCGGGGCTCTCGTTGGTTCTGAACCCTTCCAGTCCAGCCTCCCGTGTTCTTTCCTTTTCCCAAGTAAACCTGTTCCTGGGAACCTCAGCTAAGAGAGTCTTCTCCATCTTTTCGCCACGACCTGTGACACCTTGATCTGCAGAGTTTGGAGAGAACCGATGGTCTGAAGGTTCTGCAGTGGGATCGTCTTTCCCCTGAAGTTCTCCACTCTTGTTTCCTGCCCGTGCCAGAGTGGCACTGTAGAGCTAGCCCGGAGCTCCAGTGCAGTGAGCAGCATCACCTCTTTAGCCTTTTCTTCTGAAATTTAACAAAAGAGCTCAATTAGCATCTCTTCATTTTCAGCTCCATCCCCTTGATTAGCTGAGTGACCCTCCAATCCTATCCAGGTTTAGTGTTTGCCTTCTGAAACTTTATCTTGTCTGAATATACAAGCACAACTACCATAAATCTTCAAGCACCTGTTTCAAAATTATTTATATACTTCTGTTTTTCTGGATACCTTTTCATGATCTTTTTCTTCTAGCGGCTTCATCTAACCCTCATTTTGATAGTTCATAATTATTTTTTCTCTCAAGAAAGTAGTCTTCTTTCTGAACCTTTCTCACGTTACTCACTATTCAGAAGTTGATACAGATGTCACTCAGAACACTTTCTTTTTTATCAGATTCTAAATGCTCATCCTCTGATTCACAGATGAGGCAAAACAGTGAAGCTCCCTTATTTCAAATGTAACTTTCATAATGTGAGGACAGCAAGACCCAGCTTAGAATTGTAATAAGTGACTAATGATACTGAATGCCCCATTTCAATTTGAAGGTTTTCCAAATATTGCCCATTGTAGGATCTTACAGTGTGCACAGAAATGTGGAGGAATCTTCTATAATTAGTTACTGTTGAGAAAACAAAGTTGATAGGATTTAAATTATTTTGACTGAAGGACTTCCCCTAATCTTGCTCTCCAGTTTGAAATGGGACAAAACTGAGGCAGTACAAATGGCAGCTACAAGCTGCAGCAGTTTGAAATAGTTAAAAATTAAAAGAACAGATGAACAAAATGAACAGAAATTTAAAAGGGCTATTCAGTGGCCATACCTTTGTGGATAAATATTTTTGTGACTGCACTCCTTCAGTTTTAGGTTCACACAGCCAAACAAATGGAAAATTTTTCTACTTTGTAACAATCTAAGGAGAAACAGACACAATATGAAACTATATATATTGCAATCTCCTACTAGGGCAACTTTTCTAAATACAAGAAATACTACCCACATAAAAGGCAAAGAATTTTAAGATTTATTTTTGCCCTTCTTCTTATGTTTATTTTTTGCAGTTTTTTCAACTCTGACATTAAGATCACAATGGTCACCTCTTGTTAGTCATGTTTCTGAGTTTTTTGCCACTTATATAGTGTAAAAAAAGATCAACATAATGCATTTGAAAAAACAAAAACTTTGAATTTCTGTTCTACAAATTAGAAATTATTTATCTGTATTCATTTAATCCATGTTGGTTTGCACTTTAAAATATTTTTAATTCCTGCTCTAAGATGGAGTGAAATGCCTGGATTGATATAAAAAAGGCTATGCACAATTGCAGAAACCATTTCACTAATATTAATTAATGGACAACCCTAGAAGGGCACAAGAAAATATAATTTTTCTGAGATGAGAGTTAGAAAGAAGTACTGGCACCAATTCATTTGGGACTGAAAGTTTCATCTGAGAATCTTATAATCTCTTTCTAAGGAGTAAAATCCTTTTTATATATGCTTAACATCACAGTTCATGAATTGCCTCAAAAATCTTTTTCAACTGGATGTTTTTACGTCATCCAGACATAAACTGCAGGGTTCACATTATCTGAAAATCTCCATGAGTCAGTATTATTAATTGTAAATTTCTCACATTAGTGAAAAAAACCTAAAAATGACACACCTTGCTTCAACAATTTTTCGTTGCTATCAGATACCAAACAGCCTTAGCACTGCCAACTTGATCAACACAGATTATTAATTATGATACTGCTGGTACAGTTCAATTTAATCAGAAAAGAACATCAAGGAGTCCAAGAAGTAGGGTATATAATGCAATTTATCTTTGCCTTGTACTGATAGGGATAACAATGATTTGCAAATTGGTTCAGCTACAAATACACAATTAAAAAGAGATAAATATCAAAAGATATGCCACATTTTCAACTCAAAGCCAAAAGTGCAGGTCTTAATCTTAGTAGTCAGTTTTAAAATCATGAGTTAATTCTTCCTTTGATGTGCACGCTTAACTCCCATTAAAATTAATGGGGGTTACATATGCTCATTGAGAAAGAAATAGACCCCATAGTGTGTATATTCTTCAAATAATAAAGATTTGGTAATTGCTATATTATTTGTTCATTAATTTTCAATTTATCTTGTAAATGTGCACTCTTTGTGATCTTAGGTCCAATTATATAGAGTAATTTGTGGCAAAAGGTCTAGTGGAGCATTATCCTCTTAAAGGACAAGCAGTTTTATAGCACATATTGACAGTGCTTTAATTCTCAAACTATATCCCTTGCAAAATACACCAAAACAAGAAAATTTGACTCTAGAAGCCAAATTATTCTTCCCTAAGTTCCCTTTAAATCACTTTGTATATTCTACTGCCTTCAACCGTCTTTGGAAAGGCTATTTTCCTTTATTTAGTCAGTGACCAAAAGCAAGATTTTTAAAACATCTGATGATAAAATAAATACAAATTACTGTGACACAATCTGCAAATGAGAGACAATTTATTAGATTCGCAGTGGAGTTCTGGCCTCTACAGACTCTCAAACTCCCCCTAGATAGGACTATAATTGAAGCATTTTCCCTTATATTAATGTGGTCTGAACAAGTTTTAAAGCAGTCTCTAATTTCATATAACCTGATCTCTCATTGTCATGTTTTCTAATGCTTGTGGATGGTCATACAAGTTAATAAATGTGTTCTCTTTGGGAGACTTTAGGTCTTTTTCAAGGTACAAAATTTCCTTCCTGACTTGACTCTCTCTCTGAAAAATCCTTCCCTAGTTCTCTTACACAGTTTCTCTTCCTTAACTACTTCCCAAAAAAAACCCTGTTAGTACTTATATTCTCTTCCTACTCACCTATTTTCTGGAACCGAGTCCTTCCCACTCCCTTTTTAACATAAAACAAATTTTCAGTGCCTGATCTTAGGCTTATTCAGTACAAATCAAGTACATGGAGTTATCCCATGATGGAGCACTTTCTTTATGCTCACCAAAGCAAATTCAGATCACCTGGATGTGTTTGTGCCATTGCTATATAATGCATTAATAATGTGGATGTCCAACAAGGGAGTTGGTTTACCTCTGGTTGAGGTAGCACAGATCCTATGATCTAGCCTTCATATCAGGTAAGTAACTAAGAGCAAGTGACTGTGTAAAGGTCATAACAATGTGAATTAGTGAGCAGACCTCTAGCCAAGGTGACACAAGGTGATCTGATGAAAGGTATCACGGTCCAGCAGAAGTTTTCTACTTGTCTTCAAGAAAGAGGCTGATGGTTAGGTTCAATGAAAGCTGAATTCATGAGATTAAAATCTGTTTTGTGACGACATCAGGAAGACAGGAGAAATTCAGGGTACGTTAAACAGCCACTGAGGGGCAAGGAGGAGAAATTTGTAGCACCCAATATAGAAAGAGATATATCAATACCATTTTACTTAAATATTTAATACACAAGTAGCACAAAAAATAAAGATATTGTGATTCTGGGGAGGGATTGAGGGTTAATGAAAGACCTTGGAAATTTTCTAAGCCTAAGAGAGCGGAAGGACAGGGACACAACACAGAAGTAGCAGAATTTTTTCTAAGAGTAAGCTGCAAGATTCTTTCAGAGCAGTTCATTTTTTCACTCCAGGAGCTCACAGTTGTGCAGACTTGGTAGCAAGTACAGCTCATTGGAAATGGTAATATTTTGTGATACAGAGACATTTCACAATTATATTTTTATGTGACATGCACTTCCCCTAGATATTCCATGTTTAAACAATGTTTTATAAAGGCTGAATTATTAACTTTTGGAGTAAGAATGTATTTTGTAACTACTTTTTTTATTTACCATTCTAATTTTTTGAAAATAAATAAAAAACAAACAAAACCCCCATCAAATCAAACAGCCAAACAAACACAAACAAAAGCCCAAACAAACAAAAAATATTAAAAACAGAGACTATATGACAATATATTTCATCTCAGTGAACACTTTTTATTAACGGAAATTTTATGTGGCTGCTTTGTTTCTTTAGTAGTTTTAGTGTACAGTAATTGAAAACACCACCACTGTCCAAATTATTGAGGTTTTCTAGTAGTAAAAAACAATCTTGCAGAGAATACCTATTTATACAGGGTTTGCACTACAAACAAAAATAAAAGCTATAGTCTACAGCTACCTGATTGTACAACAGGGAGAGAGACAGTGGGTCTGTAGATACCTTCTGTTTTACACACTTCTTATTTTCTAAAGGGTCCCTTTTCTCTCTACATTTTTTCTTTGTGAACCTCATTTCTAAAACACCCAGTTAGGCAATGCCTAAGAGAGCTGGACCGTGTGAATCTTGCCAGGCAGAATGGTGCCTAAAACCTCAGCACAGCAGTGGTCAGTGTTAACCCCTGCAGTTCCCTTCTCTCACACTACAGCTCCCTGTACACCCACAGACACAATTGTGAATCCAGGGCCATTACAGTGGGTGTGTGAGAAATGAGCTGGCAGGTCTCAGGCTGAGTCAAAATAGGCAGATGTGCATGTAATACAACTCAGCACCCTGACAGGTGATGCTCAGCACCCCCACAGCCTTTCTAAAGAGTGGACCAACTGCTGCACAAAGCAATTAGGATATATGTTGAATAGGATGGATCTAGCTTTGTTTGGATTGCAGTTCTTTTAACACAGATGCTAACTTTATTTTGCTACTTTTATAGACTGCAATATATTCTAGATAGCTCTTTGAATATAGTTATTTTCATTCTGAGGCAACAGAGACCTTCATTTGTCTGCTCTATAGATACAGACATTCATTATCCCCAGGAACAGCCTACCTGGCTTTTAAAGACAGCAGTCCAAGGAACAGTTTACAGGTTGATTAAAGTTACAAAGTCAGTGCAAATGCATGGCAATGATCTAGGATTTCAGGCCCAAAAAGGGACATTTAGACAATTCTGACACCAGCATTTCCCTTTGATCTGTATCTACACTATATCTCTACAGAAAAGTTCTGCAGGTACAGTGTATGCTGGGGAAGCTGAATGTAGGTCAATGAGATGCACTCTGCTTTTTTAAATAAAATCTTTCTGCAGAAAATGCATGATTTCCTGTTATGACTGTAGACTTCACATAGAGTATCATACATTCATTTTTAAAAAATGGTTTTCTATTTGTGCAAAAAGCACTCACTGCTCAAGGTGCACAAACACACACATATATATACATAAGATTCTTTGCATAATATACTCATCTGTGAATAATTTCTTTTCATGCATTTACTATCACTAATTTGTGGCTGATGCAGAATTTCAGGATGCCTATTCTTGAGCAGTAAATGATGTTAGCCAAAAAAGGTTAGACGAAGGGCTCAATACAGAGACTTGCATACCTAAATCCTGTCTTAACACTCAACTTTAGATCTTCAAATCCCTAGCTCACTACCACCTAAGCTTAGCAAGACCAAAGCCCATGAGTGCCTAGCTTGAGCCACAAGAGATATATGGGTCCCTGGTTTCCTGACCTAATGCTAATCTGCTAGATGAGAATCCTGCCAGGGCTCCTCAGGAGCACAGTGGGCACTGGCAGAGTACAACAGGTCTCCAACACTCTGACAGGGCTCTGGAAGTGCCTGGCACTCACACTGACTGTTCAGAGACCCCACTGTAAAGAGAAAACCCAGGAGGCCATTGTGCTGTTAGTGGTGAGGAACTGCCTACGCAGCTCCTTCAGGATAGTGTTGCCCTGGAATAACCCTTGAACTTCTTTTCTCTGAGCAGGATGGATTTCCTTAAACGTACCTACTGTATCAAGCCCCCAACAGAAAACAACTGAAACAAAGTCAGGAGGATCAGAGAGAGCAAATGGGCCAGTATCTGTGCAGTTTCCTCAGTCAAATGAAAGTTTAGGCATTTGCCTGATGTGGAACATGGAAGAATGTGAGACTCATAGGAGAGAATTAAAAAGTGAAGATTTCTCTGACTCAAACTTCACGTTATTAGCTGTGACTGGGACAAAGGATTTGCAATTTCAGATGAAGAGGTTTTCAAAATGAGAATGAGCCACTGGAAAATGCATGTGGGAAAATGCAGTCTGTTCCAGATCTTCTCCCAGATTTGACAGTGTGAGAAAGGCAGTAAGTTGGGACAGATCAAAACAGATGAACAATAAAATAAAGACTGAATATCTAATAAAATTTATATAGAATCCTATGTCATCATTCCCCTGATTTCTATTTCAGCCATAGAGGAGGAGAGGGATGTTCTGCAGCTGGAGACATTTATTTTCTGAGTTGGTAAAAGCATGTGTTGGGTGATGGCACTAGTTGGAATTTCTTCTTTTATGTTGCCTTGCCCTTTGAAGAATTCTGTTTCAGAGGTCATGGGCTGGGTGTGTGCTGGTGCTGTGTTGGGACACTGTGCTCTGTGAAAAGTACCTGGCAAACACAGGCTCAAGCTGAAGTTAATGGAGTTTTGCCATTGCTTAAGCTGAAGCCAGGTTTCCAACCCTGGTGTCAGAGGTTCTTTCCCCCACTCCTCCAGCTCTGCTACAGGCACTGGCTGCATGCTCAGTTTATCCCAAGCCTATCACAAATATAGCAGCACAGACCTTGTTACCAGCAAGCTCAATTATTGTAATACCCTCTTAGTGGAGCTCAGAGCCAGGCTGCTCAGCACTGCTTGCTCCAAGCACGGCAGCACGTGTGCTCAGCCCTGTGAGCCAGCAGGAACACATTACACCACACTGCATTCTCCACGCTGCCAGCCTCTGAAGTGGCAGGTTGATTTTAAGTTGGTCCTTCTAGATTTTAAAGCTTTAAGCAATAAAGGCTCTGGCTACGACTGATCCCCTTCTCTTTGAGCCCTGCCCTAATGGGGAGCTGCGTTCCCACACCACCTGCTTTTCCTGGAACCCTACTGTCACATCACAGATCTGCAACAGATTTTGACTTTTCTGTGCTGAACTACATGATGTATCTCACCCCCGGAACCTTCCTTTCCCGTCAACCCTTTCCATTTATATACCACACTCATCCCAATGTTAGCAGAACCTCACAAAATTATCGCTGCCATCTCACAGACTAGCCAGGTTTTTGATGGAGGTGGCATTAGAGCAAGTTAGCCAGTGTGGTTTCACGGTATCAGGTACTCACTTTTTCCCTCCTGTAGCCGGAGAAGAGGCTTAGTCTTTTCATTAGATCTGAGGTAAGATGAGTTTAATTTTCTGCAGGCCAAGAGCAGACAAATAGGAAGTTAGAGCAGAGCATCTGACTCCGTTAATATATCCTCTAATTTAACTTGCTATAACTTGTTTGTGCAGCTGTACCCTTGGGTGATGCTGGCCACTGTACTTCATTACTCTATGCCTCTTCCTCCTTCCTCTGCTTAATGGGGCTAATGATGCTTCCTTTGTAAGGCACTTGTGAATCTAGGGATAAGAAATGGAAGTTTCAGAAAGGTATTATTAATTAACATTTATTAGCCTGTCTGTGCTCTAATCATCCCACTCATCTTTCATTGTACACACTCCTTTTGATTTTATTGCAGCTGTATTCTCTTCTGACAATTAATATAGTTATTGGCCCCATGATTATTATTTTTTCTCCCTCATTCTTTTTTCACTTTAAAACATGCATTTGTTTACTTTGAATTCCAACATGGTATGTGCAGTTTTATATAAGTTTGTGTTAGTATACTTAATTTACTTTAATTGCAGTTAATATTGGCATATATTTTGACATTTAAATTAATAAAGCTATTAATAATATCATTAATAATAACAATACACTTGTTTTCTCTTAATTTTCAAACATGATCCAAAAGTTACAAAGCATGGATGCCTAAGGTTAGATAATTAACCCAAAATCAAGCTCTGGAGCTGTGAAATCCATGCTGCTTTTTATGAATTCCATCTAAGGATTTAGGGTTTAAATGCTAACAATTCATGTTTGAAAATCTTGGCTCTAATGTATGAATGTCGTGTTTCTAATATTGGTGGCAATGAGAGAGAAGGGATGGTTGCTCTTTCTCCACTCTCTTTGCACCTTGAACACGAGGGGCTAATAGGCACCCCAGCATGGAGTGAGCAACCAATTTCCTGAGCAGGAGCACCCACATCACCCCCATGCCAGAGGGCTGGGGTGGGGGGTTAATTCTTTAAGGTCTGATGTGTCCTATCTTACTTCGGGTGCTTAAATTACCATCTCTTTATACACCCCCAATTAACAGTCAGTGGAGAGAAACAGTCACCTGTGGGGATGACTCAGCCCACCTAAAATCTGAGTCACCCTGTGGAGGCACCTTTCTTCCTCTCCCCTTCAATTAGAGTGGGTGCCACCACTCAGCAGTCAGGTGTCTCCCTCCAACATCCATGCTGAAGTGTGGGGCGTGTTGGCCCAGATGCATTTAGTTTCTCACATCTTGAGTCCTTAGAAAGATGAGACCAACATTTACACAAAGAAATAAAAAACAGCAATGCCAGAGGTGGTTAATCTTTGTGCTATTTATCCAGCTATCTATGTATTTGCAATACTTATGGGTACTGTCTGGCTTTGATGTGCAGGGATTTACAGATGCGGTTCCATTAACATTAGTGGGAATTGGGTGCATAGATCCAGTACATCAAGATGAGAATATTTGGTAATAAATCTTTTAATATGCATGTAGCATTGACTGAATAATTTGAAACATTTTTAAAATCCAAATAAAAATTGAGTTTTCTCCTACAAGAGAAGCTACCCCTAGAGACAGATAAGTGGAATCTATCTCCACATAGTCAGACACTGTGTGATTTCATATTGTACATAGAATGATCTTTTTTTATCTTTATTGATTACTAGAAGAGTAATACAATTAAAGGTAGCAAAATGCTTTAAGGTTTTTGTTCTCTGGCAAAGAATCAAGAGTTCAAAGTGGGGCTCCTTTCTTATTATTAGAGAACACCCAAAGAGACAATAATTTCCAGCAATTCTCTTTCTTCTCCTCCCCTTTTCATTTCCCATTTTGTGATTTTGGGGATACAGAAGAAAACCTCTGTGTGTGTGTTGCTACTAGTTCGTGTTGTGCAGATACAAGAATAAAACCTCTGCTTTTTACAACCACAGGTATAAAAGAGGTACCTATCATTGTTTCATTAATGATCTGTAGCAGTATTTTCTTGCCTTATGGATTGCATGTGTTCATGTACATGTGAGTGCACACACACACACACGTAGATAGCTTCATGCTTGAGTTTTCTGATGTAGAACACCCCTCGATAAACACTGCTTATGCCAGAGTTATGAATACAACAAAATAGAAAAGACATTTAGAAACCATAAGTAAACAATTATTTTGGTGTTTGAACTGCAGTGTTATTCAGATGTATGTAACTACTGCTGGGTGGGGAAACTGCAGGAAATCTGCCAAGGAAGAGAGACAAGGGGAGGCCATCAACAAGACAGAGAGAAAAAGACAGAAAATGCTTTTGTTTGCAGACTTGGCTGGTTGACTTGACTTGAAAATAATAATAGGCCCCCATTCTCTCTCACCAACCCCCTCCCCTGATTCATCGGATATAACATAATTGATTCTCACTGGAGATGGATTTGGAATATGTCTTGCTTGTTGCTATTGTTTATGTTTACACAGTACATTTACTGCTAGAGGAGTTTTTTCCTTGTTTACTCACTGCCCTGTTGCAAACCCCTACTGCTTTTCCAGCTGGCACCAGTTCTTTCCTCACCTCACACAGGGAGGTGAAGAAAGGGGGAACTGCACTGTCTTGGGGACCATGAGAGGCTGGGGGTTATGCAGGTTATGGCATTCTGCATGATGCAGGAAACTGACTCCTCACTTTTGTCTGCAAATTCCTTTTGGAGTGTAGTTTGTGCTCCTTCCTCATCGTTTCTGCCTCCACAGTGTGCTAAAACTCAAAAGCATTAGGAGGACAAATCTTCACACCTGGCACAAGACTCCTGATAGAAGGACATAAATTTTGCTGACTACCCATTTAAATGGGGCACCTTTTGACAAAGAGGTGATAACTGGCCAGGGCAAATAATTTCTTCAAGTCCGAGCACTACAAGGGAGGACACTGCATCACAGATCACCCAGAAGGGTTGATCATGAATTGCCAGACCCTGGGTGCTAACAAAGACTCATGGGGGACATCTGGCAGGCATCAGGAAGCAGCTTTAAGAAGAGCAACAGCCTGTCTGTTTCCTTCACAGTCACACACAGTCATGAAGTAGGAAGAGATAACTATGGGAAAAGAAGGAGGAGGAAAGAGAGGAAAAACGTGTAGAGAAACAATAGAGAGAGGAGGAGTCTATCTGGGGTCTAAGGAAGAAAGATCAACAAAGACTAAACAAAGTGTGTGGCTAAGATGATATGTTTTAGCAGAGGAGCATTATTTATAAAGTAGTCCTGAAGTTTTTATGGCTCCAGGCCCCTATTTCATCTTAATTCATCCTTGGGGATACAGACTCAGCTGGATGGATCTCAATCACTCCCTTCCCTTTCTCACCCCTTGTCATCATGTTCTCTTCCTTCAGTACATTTTCACCATGGTTAGAAATTCTGACTCTCACTCCCCTTCCCAAGCGACTACCGTGGCGCCCTTTGGAAGGTGCGCAGTGCCCTGACTCCCACGGAGTCGAGTTCCATTGGAACTGCTGGTAGTGCATTCATCAGCCATCTGTCATTGCAGCTGCTTGTTGAAGAAATCAACTTCTTTTTTCCCCCCTCCCTCTTTTTTTTTTTTTTTTTTTTAATACTTTGACTAGGAAGGGGAAAAAAACCCTCAACCACCAAAAATTAAACAACAACAGTAATGGCCCGACTGTTTCCTTGACAATCCAAACACAATCTGCTGCCCACAGTCTCAGAAAGTATCATTGAGGCAAAGCAAAATTCTCATGGTATGTTGGATTTGAGTGTGTCTACAGGCTTTGTCTTGATCTCCTTTTCTGTGGTAGGTTTAATACTCTCTTCTGATGGGAGAATAACTCCTGTAGAGTTTCTCTGACTCAAAAAGACTGAGCTATGGCATGTCAAACTTTATCAGCCAGTTGTCAATGCAACTTTTAGCTGAAAGTCTCAAAAAAACAGGAATGCTTTTTAAGATCCCACCATGTGTTTTTTATTTTATTTTCCATGATTGAACAAAAACATTGCAGAGAGGTGATAAAAACTATGCAAACACAGGGTAATATTTAATAGTGCCAGGAATCTAGGCTACAGGCCTATCAGCTTTCCATTGTCTTTGCAATATAATTTGATTTCTTTCCAGTAACTGTGTTACAGTGAAGATGAATCTATCTTCACTTTATTTTTGTCCTGAGATCTTTATACATTCACATTTCTGGGTCCCAGGTTTTCCTGTCAAGCCTTGTTCATCAGTGGTGACACCCAAAGAACCAGAGACCCCTGCACCTCCCAAACCAGAGCCAGGTAACCTAAGTAAAACTCCATTGTACAAGCATGAACAATATTTGAAACAGACTTCACAGGTCCTGGCAAAGCAGAGTGGTGTCAACATGGCATGTAAATATTATTTTTGTTTTTCTTTCATTTTGCATTTGGACAGAGGGAAAAGGAAAGATGTCTTTCTCCTTACCTCCTCTGTAGGCAGCTAGGAGAAAAGCAGCATATAATGAGAAAGCTAAGCGACTAATAAAATTAAAATACACAAACCATTAAAAAGTTTAAAGGGTAGGAAAAAGAGTTCTCATGGCATCTGTTTTAGGTCAGCACCTAAGGAGTTTCTTACAGGCAGTATGGGAACTCTTAAGAAACATGAACGTTGTTACACACAATACCATCTTTATCAAAAACTAAAAGCTCACAGAGGGAGGCCACAGCACGCACAGTGTGGGAACCTCTCTATCAAATGAGAAATCTGTGAGAGCAAAGGAAAGCCCTGACATGGCCTCTTGGGCTGGTGGCACAGACTGGTATGTTTGGGCTCCTGGACAGTGCATCTGGCACTCCTGGCAATAAAACCTGAACTGACAGGTTTATGTCTCCATCTATACAATACCACTGCACCGCTGCAAACCAGTATGTAACATCACACATATTTTATATTTGTGTATATCTCTATGTAATTGTCTCTGGAACCACAGAGGTACAGAGAACTTTTCTTTCCTTCTTTTTTAAATTTTTTGTTAATGAAAGAGAACAGTTATCTTCCACTCTTTTTGATGAACTCCTGGCAAAGATGGGGAGAAAAGACAGACTTCAAATCCAGCACAGTAGCTGACTTTTTACATTTTATCAATTTCTTTTCCAGTTTTCCATATTGAAATTCTCAGCCTTTAGATTCAACACATGTAGTAGAGGGGGCTCAGAATGAAATGGAAAGTAAACAGACATCATTAATCTCAAAAGGCTTCAGATCTCCATATACAGCTATCTTATTAAGATAGGTAGGTATTTCCAGGTGGGAATTCTTTAATGCTTTCCTTCTTTATTAGGTGACTGTTCTTAAAAATCACCTGCCAGTAATTGAGAGTCAAGCTTAAACACCTGCTGGAATCTCATGTATGTGAAAGAACATAAAGCTTCCTTCTTTTAGACAGGAACAAACATTTCACATTGTGACTTTTCTGACTGTTATTTTGGAATAACCAAATATGTATCCTTTGGAGGCCTCTGTCATGCAAAAACCCCAAAAGCTCCATTCAGGTTGACTGATAGTCATTTCTCCAGGTTATGACAAAGGATTTATATCATGCCATCTCTACAAATCAAAACCACTCTTCCCACCTGTGCTTATGGAGATCCTGCTGAGAAACAGAAGGGACGTGTTTGTTGAATGCAAGTGACAAACTTGAGCAGAAGTTTTAACTTTCGCACAGGAAATATTTTTTAACTCAAAACCTTTGCTAACTTGCATGTTTGTCACTTTTCCCTATAAAGCATTTCTATTTGCCATGGAAGAAGAAAATTTGCTTTCAAATTTTGAAATTATGAATTTTTACTTTAAATTTATTCTTTTAATTTTAGATTTGAGGTGGGGGGTGCAGCTCAACTTTCAATTATTTTCTCAAGGACAGCCAGCAAGCTAGGCTTACTTCCAGACAGTTTATCTTTCTAAATTTATGGCAAATGCATCTTAGATCACTATTTATTCAATCCTATCCTGTTATTTGTCACCTGAAGGTTTATACAATTTGTGATTTCTTCTGTACAGAATTTATTACCATCTATGTGTCAGGATATGTGTTCTTATATTGATACACAATATAACATACATACATATATATATATGGTGTAGAAGAACAGAACTACCCCAGAGAGCACTGCCCCCAAACCAAAACAAATAAAAAACTCAGTCCAAGCTGGAAATGGCCCCCTCCTTGCTCTTCAAGTGGGTAAATTGCCAAGTGGCAATTCCAGGTACTGGGTGCAAATGATTTCCACAGAAAAATAAAGATTATTTTTTTTTCATACTTTTTTACCTTCCTCTTTAGGGATAAGAGACATTTCATAGTCAAGAGAAACTTTATATATGAGAAGACATAATCCAAAGAGCTGTCTGTCTAAAGAGGAACTTCTAAGTGCAGGAATGATCGTCTAGGACCTGAAAATTTCTGTAAGCAGAGAAGGGAATGCAATATAAAACCACTCTAACTTCAGAAAGAGATGAACTCTAATGAAAGTAAAGATATGCAGGATTTCAGCCAGAATGCTTGTCCGTCTCCTTCCATGATCAACCTTCGTTTCCATGTTGCTAATATTCCTCAGCATGCCAGTCAAAATCAGTTGGGAACTAAACATATGAGTCAGCCAAAGACATTAGTGCAGATTATCAGCCTTTTGTCAAAGAAATGAGCAAAGTCACTACATGCTGATGAAGAGCTTTATAACTGCAGCCTAAAAGCCACATGGAGGAAAAAATGTTTAATTCCTGAAGCGGATCCAGCTTTTAGAAGAGTTAAAGAAGAATCTCAGCCCAAGCTGTGACTATTACTCATGCTTTATTTGAATAATCTAAACAAATAAGACCAATGATTCTGTGTCCACAGCTTCACAGCTATAGTGCTATTAAACTAAAGACCAGAGAAATAGTCTGTTCTAGTACTTACACCATAATTCTTTGTCTTGCAATATGAAGTATTGGAGTCTGCACTTAATGTACAGGTATATCACATCAATGAATGCCGGGGAAGCAAAGTATCTGGTTTTTTATTTTTACATTAAAGAATCATATACATAAAGTAATGACTTGGCCTTTTGGTCTCCCACAATAATTTAAACAAGTCTATTCTGTTGATTTAACATAGCTTCAATTTCTGGAGCACTACTCAGCATATATCCACAATCAGGAATAGCTTGCAAAGTAGTGCTTAACAATGTTAAGCAATGCACATTTTGGCAGCCTTAGAGCCACCCTTACTACCAGGAATCTGCTAGTGAGAGTGAAAACTGTTACATGAACTTCTCATCAAGCCAGTGCACTTAGCAGGGAGCATCAAGAGGGACTGGTGTTACGAGGGATATAGAGTGGCAGCACTGGTGGTGTCCCGTGTTGCTAACTGCCTTGTCTGTCGAGGATAAGCTCTTCCTTACCCCCTCTTTACTACAGACTTGGTGCTACAGGAGGTTAGTGCTGGTTTAAAATCACCTGAATTTTGTTTGACTTAACATGAATGAACTATATTGTTTTGGCCCAAGAGGCTCTTGTGTCATTGGCATTAAGGTTTCATACCATCATAAAGTTCCACTCAGAGTGCACTCAAAATGCAAATTTTCAATTAAATTTCCTACGTTCATGACAATATAATCTGGTAAAATTTTCAATTTTTTTTCTACTGCACCAATATGAAAACTTCATAGCACTGAAATTAGGAGCTAAAGACCTTTTCCAAGTGTTCACAATTATTTTATCCATATTTTTAATATTCATAAAAGTGGAAAGAACAAAGTGAGTCAAATTTGCATTTCATATCGCACTAAAGCTACTCCACATATACACGATAACACATCCTGAGAACAATGAGGTATCCTGTCACATGTATGCATTTTCTAAAAGTGCACAAAAGGAGGATTTCAGGGCTGCATAAATTAACTTCCTACCTTTAAATTATTAACCCAAGCTGTTCCCTGAATATGAACCAAAATCAAAGGACAGCTTTCCCCCCACTCTTTTGTTCCCCACATGAGGAACACACATATTGTCAGTCTTTCCTCACTTGAAGCTGATGACTTAAGAAATTCAGTTTCTTGGATAATAAAAATTTGTTTTAAGAGTTTTTTTAGAGTTCTTCTATTCATGGCATTTTTTGAGTAGGAGGCTGCATATTGTGACTATTGGTAAGAAGCCACTTCAGCTACCCTAACCTGTTTCTTGTTGGACATGAGGAAATGAGCACTTCATGCTTTGATATGTGGAGAGAAGTTCTTGAAGACATGCACGAGCTTTTATCCAGAATCCTGTCAGTGTTCAGGATGTTCCAAAAGTACTTTTCGCTCTGCAGAAATAGATGGACCTGTAAACTTATTCCTCTGAGCTGCCCTTGATAAACCTGGAGCTGAAGTAGCCAGTTGTTATGGATGGGTACATTTGATACATCTATTGAAATTGCTTTCCAAATGTCAGAAATAGGCAAAATAATCTGCTAAATTGTTTCCTCTGACACAGTTTTTTTTACAAAACCTGCAGTCTGACTGCAGACTTTTTGAGAAGGAGACAAAAAAAAGGTCAAATTTGAAGAGAAATTACTATGAAGTATTAACTCCCTTCTAGTAGCAGATATTAAAAATACTATCTTAATAAATTCCTTTAGGGTCACATCTATAAATTGAAACTACATATGCAAAACTTTCTGAGGGAGAACAAGTTGGATTGACTAAAGTAGCAACCAAAGGAGAAACACCCACAATTGCAGCTGCACAGGACAGTCAGTGTGGCTGAACACTTTATTTGGCCAGCTAGTACCTTTACAGCTACTTTAGCTCTTTTAAAGCCTTGTTTGCAGGTTGCCCTGAAGTAATCTACAATTGTTTTTACAGTTTCAAAATTAGTGCTATGAGCAAGTTAAAGGTACAGTTTCCACATAATCTTGTGAAAAATCTAGGAAGCCAATAGCTATCATAAAGTATAAATGTGTGTTTCCCATAATGACACAGAAATTATGATTTAATAGCCCTAACTTTCTACTTTAATAATTTGAAACCATCACACTTAACATGATCTAGCAAGACGCTGTATAACAATGCAAGAATTGCTATTTTCCCATCTTCAGACAAAGATCAGCAATAAACACATTCCAGACATTGTTCAGGGTTTCATACTTATCATCATACAAAAAAAAGTAATTGCCTTTTATTGACCTGAACTGACATGCATTTAAATCAAGTGAATTCTTCCAGTGATATGGGACCAGATCTTAAATCCTTTATGTTAAATTTGCACTGCAGTCACCAATTCTGTAGTCTATATTTGAAGTGATTTCTAAGAAAATATTTTTTTCCATGTTCAATACTGCTTAGCTATGTCATTTTCATTAATTTTTGCATGTTGTATAGGTTCCTGTTCAGAAATAGAAGTGTTGCACTCTGCTCATATGAAATTACTATAAATAATCTTGTGATGTCACCATCTCTCTTTACTGGTTTATAGGTCCAAGGATTGAGATAATGCATATAGAGTCAAGGATGATCATGTGAAATAAAATGAATCCTGATAAATTCAATTATAATTACCCACAATACTCAGATAATTTGGGGTAGCATAACTAAATAAAGAAAAAAAATAAAAATTTGTAGCATAGCTGTAAGATATCAACACATGAATTGTGCAGTTTGGATGTGCTGATTACCCAAAGATATTTTCATGGTAGCCTGAGACTCAAGACATAACAAAATGCAAAACCACATCTGTTTGCTCAGTTTAAATTGCTGCATGATGTTCACTCAGCCTCTGTACTCTGGCATGTGCCAAACCCATGGCTGAATAAAAAGAATGCCTGCCAAATAGATCCACTTTCTAAAACTATGCAAATTGAGGACTTTGGGGATGCATAACTCAGCCTCCCTTCTCAAAGTTTCACTAACAATATTCTTCTTTGTCACCAGAGCAGTGTAAACAACTGCAGTTAAAATAAAAGAGGCAAATCCCTACCTACGTCATTATTCTTTCTCACAGAATTTTGGTAAATTAATTGTAGTCATAAAAAAGGGGACCTTTCTAAATTGCTTTTTGTGTGCATCTACATTACAGTGGAACATGATATTGAGAGTTTGGCTCAGCCAGAGCAGACTGAGCTGGTCTGAGTAAAGACTGTGCTGTGGTTAAGAAACTGAACTAGGACTAAAGACCTCAGCTCAACCATCGAACCTTTCAGCAGACTTTCTGTGTGACCTTGGGCTGCTCAGCATCAGTAGCCTTCAGATTCTGAGCTATAAAAAGGTTTTACTTCTTTTCTCCCATCCTTGGACTGTCTGATATGTGCAGGCTGTCTTTTGCTTTGTACAGAACCATACCTAACATCATCCTGAGCTCACACAACATTCCTAAAATCTCAGTATCAATAAATAAATAAAGTGATCTATGTAATTTTTCATTATTTTTTATCAGAAGACTCCTCACACAGAGATATCATAAGATTTCTCTAAAAGTTTATGTAAGCTCTGAAGTCAGAACTACTCATCATGCACAAGGTTCATGGGAATTCACAGACATCAGAGCAGTAAATAAACACAGAAAATGAAGAAAGGACATGAGATGAAGGTTTTAAGTGTCTTTGAATGTAAGACCCTCAACACTCAAGATCTGCATTCCTCTTCCCAGCTTGCAGATGTCCACCACTTTCTGTGAGTCTGATCTGAGAAAAAATGGTGCTCTCCCAAGCCTAGGTTGGATGGAGCTTTGATCAGCCTGGTTTAGTGGAAGGTGTCCCTGCCCATGGCAGGAGGGCTGGAACTAGATGACCTGTAAGGTCCCTTCCACCCCAAACTATTCCAGTAATTCTGAGTCAATGACATTAACATTTGCTATTACCCCACAATAACCAGACTACCATTCAGAAGTAGTTTAACATGTCCTTATACTTTAACAAACTGATTTCAGGAGGATTCTGACACAATGCGGTGAAGAATAGACATCTGGATAACTGGGTTTTCAAACCCAGTCTCATATCAGCACACAAATAATACACACGTACATTAGCACACAGTCGTCCATAATCTTTCTGCCAGGTATCACAGGATGCTTGATGATCTCTGACAGGGTTAGGATATTTAATAGGAAAGCTAGAGTGTGATGTCCAGAAGAGATGAAGAAGATCCCTGAAATAGGAGGTGGTAAAAATCATTCACAGCCCAAACTGGCTTATAGCTTAACCTAAGCCCTATATAGTCCCTAATTTTGGTGTTGGACTTGCACCAAGCAGTCATTCTTTGTCATTTACACCTGATTTTGAAAATGAATCAGGTACAGATTTGACTGCCACTGATTATAAAGGAGGGACTTGGTAGAGTCAGCAAAATAAATAGCACAGGTCTTTTTAAAGTGTATTGATATAATTCCATCATTAATTTCTCTTTTAATGCTACCTGAATGGAAAAGATCTGGCATTTTAAAAGCATTTATTGATTTTACTATAAACAACTCTTTAGGAAAAAATCTGAAGAATAAAGAGCAAGTGAACTGCCTAGCACTGAGGCTGTCCTTGAGCTTTCCAGAAAGAAATCTCCAGCCTTTCCTGTAGCAAAGTGCTGAGTAATTCCCTTGAGCTGCTAAGCTCTTCCATTCTACTGAGTGCAGAGAGCTCAGCGTCATTCATAGCTCCTCTCAAGATGCTCAACATTGTAGGATGAATCCATCAGGAAGCAACCTCCAAGAGCAGTTTCACAGAAAGACACCTACTTTTTTGCCCTAAGGCAAGCATTTCTCCAGTAGTTAATTTATACTGAATTCAACATTCAGTTAGGATAGCTATCAACCACAATCCTTTCTGGAAACAAGCAAGTTAATTACAAAAAAGGAACTGTGTTCATGAAATAGTGTGATTGCAGCAAATGCCCCAAATGGTCAGGGCTGCAAATGCTAAGGATCCAAGAATAACAATAGCACAGCCATGATGCAAGCAAAGAATATTTCTCACTCCTACCTTCCCTATCCAAAAAAATATAACCTAAGAGAAATAATGATCACGTATAGGCAATTTTGCCCAGAAAACGAGACAGTCACACTAGAGTCAGCATCACTGCAGGAGCTCTTGGGCTCCTCTTGCCAGTCATGTTTCTGTGTGAGACCTGACATACAGGAGGTAGCAGGGATCTGGTTATTTGTTAACGTTCATTTTTAATGAAGCTGCTCTAACTTTACCCCCAGTTCTCAAATTCAGCACGCACTGATATCAGACAAATCTTTACTAACTGCAGAGTAATTAGGCAGAGAAACAAGTGTTTTTGCATGTATGTTCAAATGCACAAAGCCTCTGTGTATGTGGTGTGTGTGTCCCCATGCATATGTGCAAGGTCTGCTCTGCATACATATTTTTATTTTTTTCCCCTCAGAGGGCCATGGTGGGTACATAACAACACCCTCCTTCCCCACCCCCCATGCTCACAGACACATGCACACCCAATCACATCCAAGGGACCTTGCAGGAGTCAAGGCCAAGGCTTTAATGCCTTGCTACCATTTTTGACAAGACAGCCTCCTTCTCTGAAAAGGACGAGCTGGAGCCATCTTTCAGGAGTTTTCTCTCCCTGACAGAAATCAGCAGGGTTAGAATAAACTGCATAAGTTATCAGCTCCTCAGGAAAGAACATGAAAAAAGCCCTTCTATCACTTAATGAAAAATAGCTTCTTTTTTGGACAGAACTTCATAGGCTTGCAATCAAGCCGTGGCTCCCCCCTCCCTTCCTTCCTTGACGTGCCATAGAGGCAAATCAAGTCGGCATCTATTAATAATATTTTCCCCTGCTCCTTTCATTTCTCTGCATGTCCTACCACTGTCAGGCCCCGTGATGGAGCAGCGCCTTTATCTCGTCCGAGTCTGGTCTGTCAGGGTGATAAACAATTCTAACAAGAATCAGAATAAAGATCTTCCCAGTAGACTCGGCGGAGAGATAGAGGCTTTTCTCATTTTCTCGATGGAAAAAAAAAAAAAATTTAATCTAGCAGCTCCGGCTTTTTTCAAGCGTCACATTCAAAGAGATGCAAATTTGTCAGAGCTGAGACCCTGGCTGACTCTCAGCACTGCGTGAATGTCAAAGGGGGGACTCGAAGCCTTTGACATCCCTGCCTTTTTTGGGGGCTATCTGCTGAAATAAAAAAAAAATAAAGGAGAGGAAAAAAAAGCAAATGCTTTGTAGTATGTGTTTCAACAATTTTCATAAGTTTTCTTCTGAAATAAAATAGTGCCGTTGGGAAGGTAAAGTGAGAGAGAGGGAGAGGCAGAGCGAGGGAGTGAGAAAGAGGAAGAAAGGGGCAGAAGGGAACATAAACTTGTCCATTTGGATTTAAACATGCCGTGTTAATAGCAAGATTTTTACTATTTGGAAAGAGTTAATTTATAATTGTGGGTATTTGTTGTACCTGGCACACACACACACACACAACGCACATGATTTGCATAGCCCCGAGATGGGCGTTATGAGGAGAGCATTACATGTGCATGTGTCTACCCTCATTTGTTTACATGTGTGATTTTAAATGTGTGAGCAGCCATATATGTCTTCAGATTTGTGGTGATTTGAGTAGTGCACCCATCTGCAGCCATCAATAAATTGTGTATTATTACATGTTCTTTTGCTATACGATGACCATGTACCCTTAGCTGAATGAATCAGAAATTAAGCCAGTACTCTGAAGATCATGCCATCTGAAGGACAAATGCAGAAAATATATAACATGGTTAAGAGCTCAAGCATGAAGAGGATCTAGGGGGATTTTTTTGTTGTTGTTGTTGTTTAATTGGATTACAAATTTATTACTTTATTAATTATTTACTTAGGGTTTTTATTATTCTTTTTGACCTGTGCTGTAGGGATTATAGAAGAAATTAATCTTTAAAAGAGTCATGGATAAGGAAAGACAGCTGTATAACTGTCAGAGGGTAGATGAAATGTTTCCTAAATGTGTGTGTCCCTTTAGAATATATTCTTGTGGGAAAAAGGAGGATTTCCTAAATGTTGAAGTCCTATGACTTCAGCATGTGAATTTTGAATTGTGTCTGTTTTCATTAAAATAAATAAAGATTCCTAGTGCTGTAAGCATGAAAATGTGCCAAGTAAATCCAAGTAAAGCTTTAGACTTTAGCCTATTGCCTCAAAGCAAAGGGCATTGAAGAGCTGTTTCCAAGGCAGACTTCTCTACCCCGGACATCTATATATATGTGCAGTACTATCAGTCTAGCACCAAGCCTGACCATTTCTGTCCAGAGCTCTGTGCTGGGATGGACACAAAGGTGGCCTTTCTTAGACACATCTGTGTATTTCCTCCAGACTCTGGCTATCAGAGACATTTCTTCACCCCCTTAGTATGACTTAGGGACCTCCTGGGAGGCTTTTGAGACATTTGCTTTCCTCTTTAAAATGTTCTACTGGTGATAAGCAGCATATAAGAGCTGAAAACTACTTTGTCAACCCAGACCAAAAAGTTAAGTTTAATCCACATGCGTTTAAAAATACTTTGATGTGTGGATATTGACAATGCATTATAGGAATGTCCTGCTTTTCATTGCCCTTGTCTTCAGGCTTATTCTGAATTCAGTTAACACCTCCTCAGTCATACCTATTCGGGCACATTGCACACTCTCCTCAAGACTGTTGCTGAAAACTCTGTTCATTAATTGCTTGACTCTTACTTACAATCAATGCAAGTGCCAATACTCTCCAGTCTCCACTCAGCCTGAATTGGTTAAATAATAAACTGGCTTTTACTGCTGTAATGATCTATTTCTAAGTGAGTTGTCCTAGAAACTCCAATACATTGCATAAGGGTATACTCAAATGAGGTATTGAAGTGCTTTTCTCAGCGACTCCCAGATCACTCACTTTCTTATTTCCCTGGAAAAAAGGCATCTAAGTCATTATCCTAGCTGGGAAGTGAACTTGCTGGGAGTTAGGAGCCTAATTCAGAACAAAAATATCTAGGCTGTCCTCAATCTGCTACGGTGTATTGAGTCAGCATCCAACAACAGCTGGCTTAGGGCTTGGGCAAAGAGTCTGCTGCACCCCAAACCATGCCTGCTCCGTCGAGCAGTGTACCTGAGTGGGACTGATGCACCTTTCTTCCTTCAGCAAGGATGCATTTGGCAGGTCCCATTGTTACTCATACACTACAACCTGGAGGGAAATGCAGTCTCCAACTAGGAAAAATTTAAGGACAGTCTTAGAAAGTAGAGAATGTCATGAATTAATAGGCAGGTTCAATGTGTGGAGCAACAGAGTGAGAATGGGAAGGAGCTGGTCTGAGACTGTTGAGAGAACTGGATTTGAGAGGGGAGGACACAACTAGCAAAAGTAGCAGACACTGAAAGGTGTGAGAATATTTGAGTGTGCAAATAAATGTTATATAAAAGCTTCAAATCATTTAGTTACATTTAGAAAGAAAATTATTTCTTTGAAAAGAGAATACTACTGTATCTAAATACTAAAATGCCAGTGACTTTTGAAGAAAAGACCTGAATTAGACACTGAAATGACAGTAACATTCTGAGATTAAGATGCTCAGGATCAGTCTGAAGTAAGTAGACTTTCAAGTCCAGTTTAAGTAATTTTAAAAATGCTCTGTATATCTCACTGTTCCCATCATTACCAACAGAAGCTTTGTTGGGTTCCTAAATATTTTCCTTTTTTTTTTTTCCAGAAAGTTGGATTTTTTAATTTTTTTTTTCAGATGCTTAGATATGTTTAATAACTGAATTGTTTAGTATTGCAGTCTCCAATGCTGTTTTTCCTCTGCTAAGTATATCATCAATCTGCTCTCCTGAGTTATTTCAAGAGACACATGTTGGGCTAAACTCGAACCCAAGTGACTGAATTAAAGCTGCAGGATGCATTGCTAAGTCCTAACTACAGATCACATTTCATTCTAATGTAATGTGATCTGCCAGAAAATTATAACAACTCAGCAAGGAAATAAAAATAAAAAGGGAAAACTAGCTATACGTGATTTTTCATAGCTTTTGCTGTGCACAGAACTTACAAACAATTTTTGTGTAGAGGAAAAAAATCCTTTCACACACAGTATCTCCTACTGGCTCTGAGTATGATTCTATTATATACACATTTCACATACACTGAGGAAACAAAGAGCAAAGTAAAGCATTGAGGGAGTCATCTCTTGGCTCACAAAAAAATGTTTATTCTGCTTTAGAAATTCCAAAAATAATGAGTATCCCATAGTAGCAAATGTAGATACAATAGAGGTGTATTAAATTTTTTTGTAAAATCTAGTATGGTTTTAAGCCCTAGTCATATTTAATAATGCAAGTATAACAGCAGTGTATTTGATATTTCATCAGTGAACATTAAAACAATGTTTACATTCAACATCTGTGATAAGTTTTTTGCTGACATGGTCATAAATTCAGGAGTTGCCATAAATGCTTAGCAAATAAAGTAAATAGAGTCCATATTATAAGCTTCTATAAATCTGGAAACATTTGCCTTGCATACACCTTTTTATTTGTCATTAGCTGAAACAGTTCTACACTTAAATGAATGCCAAACTTGCCCTCACCCTCCCCACAGCAGGTCCACAGGAGTCTGTGGTGTCATTGTTAACTTAATGCAGGACAAGTCAGCCTGAAGCACAGACGCAGCTCATTAGATAATTCATACTTTAGAGGATTTTATTCAATAGGTAATCAGTTTAATGTTTTTATGGGTTCCCTATAATCATTATTCTGCCTCTTGTCCTCTATTGTAAGGTTTCAGCTATGTAGTGGGGACCGCTTCTGCAAACCTGCAGCCTTTCTGCATACAAACGCCAGAGGGAGGGTTTATAGGATTTAGCCCATGGTTTATAAATGGTGTAAATTATTTCAGAAGTCATGTCAGGTATAGTTTATTCCAAGGTTTGCTTGCAAATTTTAATCAGAAAACACAGAAAGGGTATGCCGTTTAGATTGAAATATTCTTTCACCTTGTGCTCTGCCCAGGTTGACTTACTGTGGGCTGATATAACTGGCAGAAGTTACAGCATGCATGATAGAGGAAGGCTGGACACAAACTAGAGAAAACACATAAAGAAACATTTATTTAAAAAAAGTAAATCAACCATAAAGATCCTCCCAGTAGACCTGGGAGATGGAAGCCTTTCTCATTTTCTCCATGGCAAAATTTAATCTAGCGGCTTGGCTTTTCAAGCGTCATATTCAAAGAGATGCAAATTTGTCAGAGCAGAGACCCCAGCTGACTTTTAGCACTTCGTGAATGTCAAAGGGGCTTAAAGGTTGAAGTGTCTTTACCTCCCTCCATCCTTAGTAATTCAAAATCAGACTGAAAATACAAAGCACCTCTACCTGTTTGTTCAGGCCTCTCCATTTCATGTGTACCTGCCGGCTATAAAAGTGTTTGTTTCAGGTGTTGTTATCTGTTTTAACTAAAAGCACATATAGAAATGAGCATGCAATTGAAAAATGTTCCACAAGAGAATCCATCAACAGAAGCAAAACCCCCCACCTTTGGAAAGCTGCCCTGTCCCCCACCACATATATTCACATTTTAGAGGTTCTTGCAACATAACCTATTCCCAACTGACTGATTTCAGAACTGCTATTAACTGAGTAGTAATCTCACCCAGTGACATGGTTCACTTCATACAGTCTCAGGAGGTAATATATCTAATAAAAATAAAAGTAATAAAAATAAAAACAGCCCTAATGAATACTCCATACCATGTAAGGTATACACTATATCACATAGCAGGGGCCACCTGAAAGCAATGCCAATGGATTTTTTTTTTCACCTGCCTCCTGTATGATGTAAATATCAATCTACTAATGGAGTTCCCATTGATGAAGGATAAGGAACAGGAAAAAAAAAAAAGAAAAAAATGGCATTGAACAGATTGAGGCAGCCTAATCCTGTTTGTCTAAAAATGGAAAAAAAAAGTATAAGCAAGCAAAAGCAAGAGGATTTAAACTCAGTTCCATGTGTAAGATGTTTATTAAATTAAATTACATTAACATATACATGATCAGTGTGAAGGGAAGCCCCCAACAGCCTTTACTGAATGACAGATTCAGTGAGTGAACCCAAGCTCTGAGGCTGGACCTAGAGTAACAGTTTCAGAGATGTGTTTCTTCTCATTTAACAATTTATCCGTCCTCTTGATGATGAATATACCGGAAAAGGATGACTGTCTCTTTAAAAAAGTAGTTTGGGCAGTGCTTTTTGGTTTTAAAGTCTGGAGACAGTGGCATTAGATTGATTAGGTGTGTACATGCTGGCTGAGAAAGCTGTAGAAAGGGGAATGGAAGTGTTTGACAAGATGAAAGACTATTCAACATGTTAGACAGCTGGTTGAGTGAAAAGATCTATAACAGCACAGTAAAATATACTCAACAGTAAATGATACCTTCACTGCAAAAGCTACTACAAGTTAGGTCACACAATTTTAGCCTAGGATGACAAGTTCAGCCAAACAAACTTTTAAAACACACAATTAATATGTGTGTGCCTTGTTAGTGACAGATAGCACTTGGGAAATTGAGACAGACAGGAGTTCCCTTTTCCAAGTTTAATAGTGAGTATGCAAAGTTCCTGAGCCAGACTCTGATCTCTGTTGTTTATTCAGAGCAACTGCACTGATCTCAGAGTAGCTGTTCCTAATTTACACCCAGGTTAGGGAGATGAGGATCTGTGCCTCCTTCAGTCCATTACCTTGCTATAGGAAAGGAATGCTTTCAAGAAATAATGTTTAAAGGCAAATTGTAAGCAGTCTTCCTGAGATCCTGCAGTTACTGATGAGTGTGGTAAATGGCTACGTGAAACTGCGTGCATCATGTTTTCTGATTTGCACATGAAGGCTTTGTAATCACCATGTGATTTTCATAATTAACGAAGCACAAAACACACCAGGGTGACAGGGATAGTGAACTCTCATGCATGCTACAGACAGGCAGCAGATAAACAAGAATGGATAAAGAACATTCAATATTTTACAAAAAAAAAGAAGGAGTTCAGGTGGTTTTCTAGTGATAGGCTATCAGGGATTATGGTAGTGGACTATAAAGTAGTCTAAAACCAAAGGATGCTTTTTCTGTAGACAATAAGAGGACAATTGGACCTGGACACAGTTGGCTAATCTCATTTGATTATTCATGATGCAGTGATCATTCCAGTTAGCAGAGGTTGCACCGAAAAGTCTTTTAGTCAGATGCAAATATAGTGTATGAAACTAAAAACAGTATCAGAACAGCTCATATCACTTAATTTTTCTGAGTTAAATTAATAGCAAATAAAGAAGGCTACACTGAAGAGATATATATTTTCTCTAAATCTCCTTAGACCATCACAGATGAGTATATTACCATATATTCACACTTCCAGGTGCTTTTATGTTACCAGAAAAGTACAGAGGTCACGATGCAGATGCCAAGTAGACCTGAAGTGATTTGGACTTTCAAACTAAATTAAAAAATATATTTTATAAACTGGGGTTCTTTTTCAGCCCTGCTTGTTTAATGATGCTCAATATATGTTTCAAACTCTTTTTAATGTTTCATCTAGAAGAGTTAAAAAAAAATAAAATCTTTTTATGTGATATCAGCCCTTTTATTCCACATCCCATATGAGCTGTTTTCCTCACTAGTTTTCAGGGACAGTAAGGCAAGCACTTGTTAACTTGATTCCACTGAATATTTGACAAAAAAGTATTTTAATACCAATGTTAACACATATTTCCTTAATTATAAAGCCCTAAAGGTATGTCAAACCAAGTAAACCATTATTGTCAATGCATTAATAATCTATTAGTGTACATAGATTTGCTCATGAAGTGCAGTAGGCCAGAGGGGTTGGTTTCAGGATTCTTAGTGAATGCACTGGAGTTATCCATTGCTAGCTCCACCAGGAACTTACAGAGTGACCTTGCAAATGCTGCTTAGTAGTTATCTGCCTCAGTTTGCCTACTTGCAAAAATCTGGAGATGCTTTGAGGTCTTCGCATGAAAGGCGCTATTAAATGTATGAAGTATTTATTAATTAATACTGTGCTGAGAAAAAGACATTTCTGCTTCTAAAATGTAAATAATGTATTAAGCCACTCCCTCCCCTCCATAATACCAAAAGTGTTTTTTCATAAGCAGCTATTTATAAATTAGATGGTATACTGTGAAATTATTTAAGAAATCCAAATGATTAAAGACACGGCATGGTTTCTGTGAGTGCCCCAAGCATACAAAACATTTCACCTACTCAGCTGTATCCACTCTTTTCCTATTTTAAGGATAGGAGGATGCAGGTTGCCAGTATGTCTTTATAGGAATGTTAATGACGGAACAGAGTTTTATTCTGGGAATTTAGAAGCAAAATTTCAGTGTTAACATTCTACTATAATTATCAATATACTCCTCCTACAGTCATTTTCAGGAAATTCCTTTTGCATACACAGTTATGGCTTTAATTGCTTTGAAGCTTTGCCTTGGCTGAAATTCTAGGATGTTTCAAGTCATGGTTTCCTCTTGCAGTTCAGCAATTATACTTTCAGATACTGTATAGATGAAATGGAAGGTACAATGCAAAGCATAGGCACTTCAAAAACAGAAATTGTTGAGCAGAGAGAGAATACCTTGTATTTCTAGGGAAAACCATTCTAGACTATAAGCACTCTGAAAAAAAAACAGAAGGGCTGAACTTAATCTTTCAGTTCATTACTACAGTAATAAAGGTTAGGTCTATGACATGCCCCAAATGGAATGACATCAGGCTGGCGACGGGTCACTAGTGGGGTTCTGCAGGTCACCATTTTAGGACCAATTCTCTTCAACTTGTTCATAAACAACTTGGACACAGGACTCAAAGGTGACTCACTACATGAGTTTGTCAGTGATACAAAACTGGGAGGAGCTGTTGACTCCTTTGAAGGCAGAGAGACCCTGCAGAGAAACCTCAACAAATTACAGGACTGGGCAGTCATGAACTGTTTGAAGTTTAACAGAGACAAGTGCCAGATTCTGCACCTGGCATGGGGTAATCCTGGATACACAGACAGACTGAGCTTCGCTCACCACTTCCCATGGGCAAGCAGGCATTCAGCCATCACTGGGAAACCTGAGCTCTGTTAGGCATAGCTGTGGTTTAGGAAGACAAACACCATCCCTACAATGGTCCCCTCCTTCCTTCTTTTCTCCCCAGCTTAATCTGCTGAGCATCTGTGTCACGTAGCACAGAGTCCCTTTGTGGGAAGCTGGGGTTATCTGTCCCAGCTGTGTCCCTTGTGCAGCTCCTTGTGCATGCCATACCACTGGTGGGGTAGGATGTGGAGCAGAAAAGGCACTGATGTTGTGTAGGCAGTACTCAGCAATAACACAAACATTTTGGCATTATAAACCCTGTTTTCAATACAAATCTAAAATATAGCCCCATGCTAGCTGCTGTTAAGAAAATTAACTCTGTCCAAGCAAACACAGCACACTAGGCCAATGTGCAGAATGCCAAGGAGCACTACAGGTAATGTTTGAGTAGCAGAAATAAAAATTAGTACTAAGGAAGATTGATTAAAAACAAACTTCGAATTTATAGCTTATATATAGAAGGTATATAGATATTACCTACATAGTTTAGAGAGAGACACACAAGGGGCTTCAGCATTTATTGGCTGTTCACATTCAAATAAATATTTGTGGGTTTTTTACTAAATGGTACATTTAATTATATTTTATGAGATTCTACTTTATGAGATGAAGTATCAGATTTCAATTAGATTTTGTTAACCTTATTGTACGTCTCAATTAAAGTCTACCAATTTATCACTTTATGGAGGTAAAATCATCCATCATAAAGTTTCCTGGTTACAGATCACTAATTAATTGGTAGCTAGGATAGAATTTAATCGTTGTTAAAGACCCAGAATTTCTCACATCACTGTTGCAGAACTGCATAGTCAATTAAGCAACAAGAACCTGCCTATTTTACTTGGTTTATTATACTAATGCCTTGGAATGTTTGCATGAAATACATAAATTCTCTTGTATCATAGTTAATTAAATCTAAAACCATGGTCTGTAAAAGTCACCTGTCTGACCTCTGGAGAATGAGTGTGAATCAATGCCAAAGACCACACCAAAGCAGCAACTACTTAAACTAACAAAGTGATTTATGTCCTTCAAAGAGCAGAAACAGAGAGAATGCAATATTTTTTAGTTCCTTTAAGTTTTATTATGACTTTATGATACCACTCTTGATGGCAGAGAAAAGGTTGGTGTCAGGGGACTGGTGCTGCTTCCAAGTGTAACTGCCTCAACCAAGTCAGACAAGAATGACAAAAAATACTTCTTTTTGTCATTCTTTGTGCAAATGAAAGAAACTTGTCATTCCAACTTCACAAAACAGCACTAGAGATGAAATGCTCAACTCCACTGGGACAACCATTTTTTGCTGTTATTACAGAAGAAAATTATAACCATAAAAATGTCCAATTTAGAAAAAAGGTGCCACTTTAGCATCATTTGCATAAAAGCTGTTACATACAAATTGTTATAAAGACAAATGTGTAGTACTCTTGTTGAAAATTGCTTATATCTTAGGTGCTTTGCCTGAAACGACATAAAGGCCTCTTCAAACTGAAATTCATTCTCAGGTAAATAAAGCTGAAAAAGAATTTTCACCTATTTGTATGTACGTGAGCAGTTTTTCACATTGTCTTAAACAGATTTTTAAAATACATTTCTTGCAAACTTTTAAATTCCTTCCCTCCTTAGCCTGTTGGTGGCTTCCATTATAATAACTTGGCTTTGAAGATGAGGGCAGATGAAGAGCTTGTCCTGAGTGCAAGCTAATGATCAGCTTGAAAAGACAACTTTCTGCAAACAAGGGCAGCTTTTACTTTCTTCTCTTCTTTACTTTCTCCTCTGCAATGAGATGATCACTTCTGGATGCCACTGATGTCTCTGTGACCAACACTGTTACCCATTTACTCATAGAAATTTATTTATCCCTTCTCAGAAAATCAAGCAGATGTGCTGTGCCTCCTGAAGGTGGGTTATTTTGCAGCAATCAAATAATAAGCTTTGGTACATAAAAATTGTTCCACAAATCAGTCTGATTAACTTTATTTTTTATTTCTGAAAAAAAAAAAAATCAGAGGCTTTTATTAATATTTGGTGCTAAACACTGACACAATGTGAATTAACAAGGAATCCAAATTAAGTTTTGCAGTAAAGTGAATCATCAGACATATATTACTCTAATTGAGAATGGTACGCTAATATAAATGAGAATGTTAGTAGGGGATTTTCAAGTGGTCTGGTAATCTTTTTATGTAATTGCAGAATCATTACAGTAATGTAACTTGTTTGTAAACAGGAGAAAGAGCTATCTGTAGAATGCCAAGTTAAGATGCCTGTAAACAGTTCATTGTGTCTGTGATGAAATATCAAAGCAAATAATATTATGGTATAGAATCCATAAGTTTGCTACACCTGACTATGAGACTGTGAGACCTATAAGCATATGGATATGTTGAGACATTGTGCACTACAGCATGAGTAACACTCTATGTTGCATGAAAACACATTCCGTAAAATTGAAAATAAAGTGTTCTCTTGAACTTTAGACAGTATAGGGCCAATAACAGCAATATACTGTATATACTTTATCTGCTTTTCCAACAGATCAATTGCTTTCTCAAGCAAAATAAAGTAATAAAATGCTTTCTGATATGAAATCTAGTATTTAATTGTTTAATTATACTGCAAGTACTAAACTGAAAAAGTTCCATTTTGCCATGTTAAAAAGCACCCACAGTTCCAGGTGAGGACAGAAACATCAATATGTACTTCAGGTATCTGACCACAAACTGTGAATGTTTAATTTTAAAAGTTGAAAGCAATGAATAAAATTATGACTAGTTCTCCTCCTCTATTTTTGTTTTTAGCATAAAAAAAAATACTAACATCTTTAGTCTTTCTCAGACCAAGATCCTGATTCTTTCTGGATGGAGACTTCTGCACAGCTGTGTGGCCATGACCAGATCATGTGAACCTTAGCTGGCACCTTCCCCTACCATCTGCACATCTTTCTGCACTGTAACACAGAGATCTTTACTTCCTATCAAGGAAGTTACATGTTTTTCAAACAAAAACTTGGAAAACACATTTAAATAAGAAGTGTGTTCCACTCTTATTTATAATCTCATTAATTTTTCAGAAAGAAACAATACTTTTCACCAAATGGTGTCCTCCCAGGATAGACAGTCTATGATGAATATTTATTTTTGTTTCTTTCTTTTCTTTGAGTGATGAAAGGGCAAGTGACATAAAATGCAAATCTATACAAAGGAAAAACCCTGAAGTTAATATAACTAATCATAAGTCATACTAGATATTATAATTAAAAAAAAAATAAAAAGACAAAGTAATTTGGATTAACTGTCCAAAGTGAAATATCAAATATCAGATTTAGAACAAACTAAGGGAAGTATTTTTAGATATAACAGTGGAAGTCCTTGAAGAATATGTTTTAGATGCTACTAATGTAACTACTTTCAGAGAACAGTTGGAAACCATGAAAGTCTGTCTCTCAACATCAGCTATCCCATTCAGCTCAGAATCCCCTTGCACATTACATTACCAGAAACTGGAATACTATACTAGGAGAGTCTATATTTTATTTCTTCTGAAATTCTTTCTTTAAATATCTACTACAAGCTATTTCTAAAAGACAGTATACTAGATGGACCTATGATTTTCCCTGGTAATCTACCCCTACATCAGATTTTATGTAATTTGTTGTGATATGATCGAGGAAAACTTCCAAATAAAATCCACATTGTACAGGGTTTCCCTGGATCAAATGTTTTCTCCCTTGTACCTATGCTGTAAGCACTTATTTTAAAGCAGAGTTTTTTCCTTAAATTGAGGTACTTATTAGCAATCTTGGATAATGTAGTTGGAAGAGCAAGTGAGTGTCTTAGCAGTTCTCAAATATATTCAAGCCACCCTTGCTGCTCACCCCATCACAGTGGGCTTTCACCAATCTTTTAGACATGTTCATCATCTACAACTTCATCTCTGTGTGCTTTGAAGTAATGAAAAGGAAGGTGCCTTTCTCAGGACTACCAATAATTCATCTTCCCCAGAGAGAAATTGTAAAGTATGTAACCATGGATTGTATTTTCTCCTTAAGGATAATTCTTAATGATTATCAATTTCTCTAATGTGTGACTGTAAATACTGTTGAAAGAAAGATGTCTTCCTTTTAGGATCACTTAGCCCTGAGTATCCCACAGGTCCAGTTATCTGTGTCTTTCTAGGTAGCTTACTGATTTCTTGAGCTACCCAGGAAGCTAGATGGCTTTGCACACATCCATCTGTCCTCTCAAAACTTATAACTACCCACTCTATTTGGAAGGGTGAATGAATACTTTGTGCAATTACATTAAAGGTTTTATTTTAATTATTTAACATTCCCATTAATAATGTCTCCTTAAGTCATCTGTTGAGATTTTGTAATTTTAAATTTTCTTTGAAACTTAGAATAAATGAAAATTTAAAAAAAAAAAAAAATTCTAGCTACCTCTCACCTGGCTTATGATGAAATGTTTCTGTATGTTAATGGTTTGGTTATTAAAATGTATAAGGAGTGGAAAAAAGCCTGGAACAGACAGAACAGACAGCATCAGTGATTGCCTTGAGAGTATCCTTCCGTAGAGGAGAAGCACTTTGGATCTCTGTGACAGCAGTGACAGATATTTGTGACTCAGATGGCCCAGGTCACTGTAAGCCTAGAAGAGAACAAAGACAATATGCTGTACCTGTAAAGAAAGTAAAGGGCAATGAAATATGTACCCAAAGCAAAACAGAGAAGATGGCAAATTGGCCACTGTGAAGCCGACACAGTACGCAAGCAGAAGGGAGCAGCTGTTGAAGACAGGAGGTTGTTTGTTCTCAATGCACTCAATCCTAAGTTTCCCTAGGGAAATGTAAAACTTAACCAAAACTAGTTTGACAAAACAGAGAAGGAGCAAAGGAGAAACAAGTTGTGGTTTCTTCCTCTGAAGATGAGAAGCTGACAAATGAGGAGCCCAAGCAAACTTCCCCAATTCATGTAGGAGCTGGAAACTGAATCTAAGATTCCTGTTTGCCCAGATTGCTAAATGCATCAACAAAGAGAGAGGTTTGCTTATGTTTGCATCATTAAAAAGAAGATTCTTTTTTGTTTGGCTGTGGTTTTTAGTGATGTTATAAAATTTCATTGCAACCATTGCTAAAAACATAAATGGGAAAATCTGATGTGTGATGCACCAGTGAGAAGCTATATATGTCTATGTTCCAGGTTTTTGAGAACTCTTGAAGCTCTTGGAAGATAAGGTCCAGACAAATACATATTACAATATAAACTGTTGCTGTTTCTGCAGGTTTTGGTAGCATGTCTTTAAGGCCGAACAAGGTTTTTGAATTTTAGGCACCTTTAGAAAGATGCAGAGGCACCTCAAGCAATGAGGGAAATCAGACCTAAAATTCAGAAAGGCTTGAGGGGTATTCAGAGAAAAAGAAAAAAATAGAGAGCAAAGTCAGATGGAACAGGAAAGAGAGGGGACAAACACAAGCAAGATAACAACTCAGTACCTGTGAATAAATGGTTTATATATATAAATATAAATATATGCTTATGTGTGTGCCATTGTATACATAACTATATATATATATAGTTATGTTTATATATGTATAAAAAGGGTGTATAAAACCTACTTCTATTGTGAAATAACTGAAAACTTATATTAAAGTTTTTTTCTTGGAGATATGCACCAATGATACAGACAGATTTGATACTATCCAAAGGGATTTCCTGATTTGGAGGCTCAGAGTCTGAGGCCACACCAAAGCCCCTCTCACAATGCAACATCTCATGAGCCAGAGGATTAGACCCTTGCTGTGCCAACAGAACTGACCCTTTAAAGTTTTATGTTTTAGAAATTAAACCAGCTGAGGAAAATTCATCTCAATGAAATGAAATATCATGCCCAAATGTAAAAAACAAACAAACCAAGAGGAAGAGAGTGTCCTGAAGGCTGACTGTTTCAGTTTGTTTTTTTGTGGTTTTTTTTCTTGACAAATATTTACTCCTTATGTTCAGAATAACTGTGAGCTGAAAGCCTAGAATATTGCTGTGCTGTCTCTTTAAACACAGTACCCTTTCCCCTTCTTTCATTTAGTTATCTCCTTCTCTGCTCTGTGGCTCAATCTGCATATGTTATTGGCCTCGATTCCCAGGGCTGCCACCTTAATCTGTAGTAGCTAATAGTACAACCTCACACATGGCCTGGGACCAGGCTCAGGTTAACAAGAAATCCAAAAGCAAATGGCTGGGGGAGGTTGCTATAAAATAACCACTTGAAAATTCAGACTGTGATTTTTTTTTCACATTTGCATGGAAGAAGCAAAGCTTTTAGTCTCAGAGGTTCAGTCAAATGCATTAAAAAGATGAACATTTTAGTTAATGTTCTAAGAAGATTTCTAAAAGCAGTTTTGATTGTGTACTATTAGCATTAATTAATTTTTATACTGAGACCAGCCGTTATATTAGTAGAATGCATATTTTAATCAATTTCCACTTGCTGTTTTGTGCAAGTTAAAGGTAGCTTTGTGGTTTGTGCCTAGTTTATACAGTGCATTTAACTCAATGTGCCTTAGGTAATGCTCATCTGAGGTTCAATGTATACTCTAATCAGAGTATGATACAAGAATTATGAATGAAACCCTGAAAAGTAACGGGGTTGTTTTAATTTTGGACCATAGTGGAATATACCTTCTCTAAACAGGTGCTTGAATACATTATTAAATAGCACAATACTCAACTGCACTATCATCAAACGCAGGCATAAACAGTTAGGATTTTATCTCTTTTCAATAGGAGCTTACCTGCATTTGAAAGGAGCTGTTTTATATACATTTGCTATCATTCTGTCACTGGTAAATTTAAAAGGATCCTGTTAAGGGATTTTTTTAAAACAGTTTTGAGGTTATTATTTTAGAAATATTTTCTCTTTCATATGAGAAATTAAGATAGCCAAAGCTAATTAATTTCCCAGTTTGGTTTTTTTTACACTTTTTTGACTAACAGTAAGACTTTCTGCTCAGGATTGATAAAAAGAGTTTGAAATTGGGACTGTAATGAACTTTATTTCTTTAGTCATAAACATTACACATTATTCAGGTAGATGCTTAGGCTGGGAAGTGCTCAGAGGAACAACTACCTAAACTGTCCAGCTCCAAAAATCCCTCTTCTCCCTCACCCCTTGTCACTTCTCTCCCAATCTCTTTTCACAACATGAAAGAAAACTGATGTCGTGTCTCCACACAAAAGAGAAACTACACAAGTGAAAGAGGAGGCAAGCAGGACATCAGATTTGGTTATATACCAGGAGACAAAACCCAGTCCTATAAAAAGTTTTTTTGCTTTCAATAAAAATCTTCTCAGGCCTCTCTGATCCTAAACAGAGCAGCATTTCTAAGCTTTGATTCAAGAGATAGGAAATTGTTAAAAAGAAAAGAGAGCGTGAGTAAAGACAATAGAGGTTGAAAAGACATAACAGGAGAAGGTGTAGTGGGGACTAAGAAATATTTGGAGAAACTTTGATACAGGTAAATGTCTAAAAACCAGTTTCTCAAAACAGATCTATTTCATTGTATAGCAGTTCTGTGTTGTCATCACAGCCCTGCCTCCACTCATTCCTGCAGTGCCCAGGGTCTGCCATCCCATGCCACCAACCAAGGGCTCTGTCCATCCTAAGCACAGCTACATCAGAAGACTTTGTCCCCAGCCCACCCCTCTCAATGGGCTTGTCATTGGAGATCATTCCTCTCACTCACATGGGAAGGTGCTGTCCCTCCCACGGTGCCCCTCTCTGCACACTGACCTCAAGGTTTTTCTCCTCTTGTTGCCATGTCAGGACTTTTCACTGTTCAGCAATACTTTGGGGTCCAAAGAAAGGTCCAGTTCACTGCGTCAGAAGCTGCATGAATACTATGTAAGAACAAATATCTGCCCCAAACTGCTTCCAGGATAAACAGACTGGAAAAACAAATGTTGGAGGGGAAAAAGAAGGCACAACTCCACAAACTGACAGCCCTACTACTGGACAATCTCTTGCCTACCAGATCAGAGGTGCTTAGCCAGAGTAAGCACTGTGCCAAATGCCTGCCCACAGCTAACCCTCCCACTGCCCCCACCACCATGAATGTCAGAGTGCAGGGGCTTCTCTTCTGGAGGTACAGACATGAGCAAATGGGTGGAGAAAAGAAGGCCTGCAAGGATATTCCACATGGACTGGAAACAGAGTTTCAGATCAAGTGAGTGTATAAGCAATATTAGCACAGTTCCCTTTCAGGTGACCCTGAAGCCCATCTGACCAACAATTAACAGGCTTTTACTGCCGTGTTCTCTTCAGCTGTATTTTCTCCCGCAGCACTGTCCTGGCAGGAGCATAGTCAGTGCTGCTGCAGTTCAGATCAGCACAGGCATGATTCAGGCTTCAAAGCACTAACCTATTCAAAAGATTCTGATAAGAAAAAGAGATTACTTCCGTTTTCCCCGTTGCATAGAACAGGGCTGTCAGTGCCTGCCATTCTGTTTGTCGGCAGATCTCAAAAAACTAAGCATCTCTAATTACCCTTTTTTTGTATTAATAACTCATAATAATGGTTACTGATAATACATATTATAAATATAATATATATTATAAATTTAATATATATTATAAATATAATATATATAAAAAATAAGCATAAAATATACTGGAGGTATTTGGCATAAACAAGCACCAGTGGACTGCACATTGGCACGCCCACAGTGATGTTAAGTATTTAGAAGACATGAGGGGAAAGAAATCACAGTAAGTGATGCCAGAAAAAGTTGCCACTTTAAAGGATTCTGAGATTAAAAATTGAGGAAAAATTAATTGAGTATATAAAAAACTTACCCATTACTATTCCAGAAAATTCAGAATCCACAGATATTGAATGCCTGTCCTTGCTAACATCTGCCCATTCACTCCTGGAGTGCCAGCTGAGGGTAAGACCTGACTTTGATAGCAGAGCCACTGCTGCACATAGGCTTACAGGAACTACTTCCTTGCCTTTCCTAGATGCAGTTGCAATCAATCACCTAGAAATGAAGACTTTACTATTTCATTACTAGTTCCCTGAGCCATCCAGCCTCCCCAAATGCTTCATAAAACTTCCAGTTTTCTAATATTTAAATTAAGTATTTCAATTACCTAATACTTAGCAATGTTGCTGATTTTTTTTTAATTTTTCTTTCCTCATATGGACCTGACTGGAAAAACTTCTATATCAAATGTATATCTTAATTAAATATAAGCTGTTTTAAGTGCAGGAAAATTAAAATATTTCAAAGTTATCATTTTTCTCTCTGTTTCAAAGATGCAAATACCAGAAAGAGAGCAGTTAGACTTTAAAAGAAAAATTTATGAGTATTTCCCTCTTGGTACTCCTTCCAGTGCTTCCTAATTAAGGACAAGCCAATACAGTATCATGTACCAATCTGGTATTTATTAACAAAGCTAGTCATGATTTTTAACTGATTATTGCTCAGAGGATCCTCCCCTCATTAATATAAATGAATTAGGAGGAATAGTGCCAAATGTTTCAAATGGGAATTAACATGAGACTGTAAGGTATAATTAGTTGAAGATGCTAAATACATCAAAGTATTAATTTCTGTATGTATATATATATGCCTATATATGTATCACATTTATATATTACCTAAAATATTATGTATATGTACACACAGTGCACATATCAGCTTAAGTGCAACTTACAGATGGATGCATACCATTTTTATTATATTATACCCTGCAGCTACAGAAAACAAAGTATCAAACTGAAAGAGGATTACAAAATCTAAGGAACAAAACAGAGAGATAACCACACAGGATAACATTGATGATAAATATCATTTAAAGCAAAGAGTCTCTGAATCAGACACCACTGTAGGTAAAGTATCACAACCCCATTGTTTCGTTTTCTGTTACTCTCATAATTGTGTAATTTCCTTCCTCTCCCCCTGCCTTTTCTGTGCCTGTGTGTCTGTGTGTGCCTGTGTTCACGTGCACCTGATAGTGGGGAAGTGCAGATGTGGCAAGGCTAAATCACCACAGCCCAGACAAAAGTTATACCCTGCATTTTGGTTATTTAGTTGAATATCAAAAAGGATAGCAGCAAATCAGGACACATAACAGAAATACACTCACCTTTGTTTCACTGCTGTACTCTGCACACAACTGGAAAAACGGACTCTCTTTTCATTATCAGCCTCTCATTTCATTTTCTACAACCAAAGCATGAGCTGGTTGGTAACATACAATAAATACTGCCCAAACAAACCAAGAGATGATCTACTACCAATCTACCAATCTGTTGGACCTGTCAATTCTACACAAAGATGTAAGACTGGCCTAATACAGATTGTGGCCAAACGTTGCTACAAGGAAATGCTTTGTCCAGTTTCCTGGATTCACTGCCACATTTCAGAAGGAAGTCACATTTACTCTGAACCAGAGAAGGTATGTGTGGATATAGAAAAAAATTAAATGGGGAAAGGAGGATGGATGGAACAGATCCATGACTACATCCTCATGTCATGTGGCAGGAGTGTTTGCTGTGCCTTACAATTGCAGTGAAGGGTTAGCACTTCTATTCTCAGACCATTCCTCAGCTTTAGACTAGAGTCTCTAAAATGCATCCAGATTACACCAAAGGACCAAACTTTATTGCAATTATTCACATGTCAGCCACAAAAATATCTGAGATCAGCATAGTTTTTATTTTGTGTTTAAGAGCTACTAAACTGGACCAAACAAAATGCCTTTGTATCCCGCCTTTGACTATTGATGGTATCAGATGTTTAGGGATGAAATAAAGTAGAATGGTTGTTCCCTAAATTTCTCTCCCTGCATCCATTTTGCAACTTACAAATTCATTTTAGGCCATTACACCAGGTCAACTTGTCTGATAATCCTACAAAGACACAGTAACTTCATCTCGACCTACACAACTCTCTAATCTTTTTTGAAGTTATTTTTCCTATTGGTGCCCACAATATTCTCTAGCACTCAGTCAAAATTTTGTGAGGAAGTACAAGCAGCTATTCTCTCTTTGTTCTTAAATTGCTCTCCTCGCCTTGCATTGACTGACCCCTAGTTCCTCCTTGAATATTTCTTCCACCTTTATCTTCTCCAAGCCATTTATGACACAGTAGGCCTCCTCACCCTGGACACATTCTTTTGCTCAGTTAAGGCTAGGGAACTTTGAAGTTTGCAGTATATGGAAACTTCCATGAAAACAAACAATTTTAAATAAAACTTTTCAGATCATGCCCACATTCATTCTCTGCTATATCTTTGACAGTATTTATCTGCTTTCTTAAAATGTGCCTTGCAACACGCTTTTAAACTGAAAGGTTAAGAGATTGCAAGCAATTTAAGGTAGAGATTATATTTTTGTGTGTGCAGTAACAAGTATGATGGTGGGGCCTTTAAATATGACTGTGAGAAAAGATAATAAATGAAAAAAAATATATTGAATAGTAGTACACATAAAAAGCATTTAATAGTTCTACTATGAAAGAAACATGGGGCTCATAATTTTTGCTTTCAACAGTGAAGAAAACCCTTTATGAGCTTACTTATGTAAAACACACTTGTGGTCATAACTGCTTTACTGGTATTTTAATCTTCAGGATTTTTAGTCCTCTAAATATCTAATTAGTACTGCTTTTTTTAATGGTTTTATAAAAGCATCTTGGCATGTATGCATGGAGTGGCCTAGTGCCAAAGTACCATAACGTGCAGGAACAGTAACAACTCTGTTTCTGTGCTGACTCTCTGCAATAGAATATGATCAGGAAAAAATCAAATTCAAAGCTGACAGGACAGCTCACATTTCTGTTAGATCTCATAAATCATACTCAAAGGGAGAACTCCAGATCTTTAACTGGCCTTTGGTTTTGTTGGGTTTTTTTTTTCCTTTTTTGCCTTTTACCTCTTCCTGTTACCCTTGACTTATAGATATTGGTCATATACATTGGGAAAATCCTGTCACTTCTGTAAGAAAGCTAACGGGGAGGAAGACCAGTGCATAAAGAAGCTTGTCAAAAGGACACTGCAGATACTCAAAAGAGATTTTCTACAGCAAATCAACTGAGAAGTTTGATTTTGCTCTGGAGCTGCAGCCTAATGAATTGCATAGGATGCTCTGGAGATGGACTACCTGCTACACTCTGGTAGTGGCAGAAGTTGAAGCACTAATAGATATTCAGAGAGAGCTTCTTTTCCATTCAGCTCCTCCTGCAAAGGGTCCTTAGTTTCTAAGCACCTGAACATTTGAAGATTTAAGTCAAGGCAGAAATCTCAATTAAGAGCTTAAGTTTTTACCTAATGTTTCCTTCCACTTCTCCAGGCCTTTCTCAAAACCAAAGTATGATGTTCTCCACTTCTGCTCCCTAGCAGATAAAATACAGACTTTGGCATGTATATGTGACACACCAGTATGGCCCAGCCAACATAATGGCCCTTTGGTGCCACAAACAGTCCACATAATTTACAGTCACCCTCATACTGCTCTAACTCATGGCAAGGGACAAAGCTGGCTAATGATCAATCAGTGCAAGGTGGCATCTTTGCTCACACCTCCCTCCCAATTAGCACCCCTTGCTCTTTGCCTGCAGCAGAAAATCTGGGCTTTTGTATTGTTTTCCCACAACAGCAGCCTCCATCATTAATTAGTGTATGGAAGCTCTGGAGATCCATTGGGAACAGGAAACAAACATCCTCCTGTGACAGTGCTACTCGTTCTAAGAGCTCCAATTCCCATCAAGCTGTTAGTGACACACCCTTGAGCTTCTGGTGACCCTGCACAAGACCTTTCTTTGGATTCAGGAAAGAAAACAGTGTGATATACAACTCATGAAATTTATGGCTTCCTGACCTGTGATTCTATTATCCACATCTCATGGAGTTCAAGCTGTCTGAAGCCTTTACTATAGCTGAGACATTGGTAACGTCTCAATCTATGTGTACTGTCAACTGACTAATAAAGTACTTTAGCTTACAGAAATGTATCTTTCTCAGCAGGAAACTGATGTGGGTAACCCCTCTCTAATTTTCCACTTATTTTCCTAAAACTTGTGGAAATGCAATCTCAAAATCACCATCAGATGGCTTACAATAAGGAGCCAGAAAGACAAATGTCACCTTGGAGAAAAAAGCCAAAACCCAACCCAACCCAAACCCAAACAAAAAAAAGAAAACCATAAGAAAGGGAACCTGACAAATGTCTGTACTTATGTGTTGATTCCAGTTAAAAACTGGCTAGACTAAAGATTTCTCAACAGAACTGGAAATTATAATCACTTTTTAAATATTTTGAAATAAATATGGATAGGAAGAAAATTTCAGATTTATGATTCATTGGTCACTAGTATTATTACATCTTCTTTCTATATGACATCAGGTACAAGAGAGTATTCACATGGCTTATGTTCCATATCAATCAAAACCACTATTAAAAATACATTAAGAAATAAATAAGTAGTTCCCCACAATTTGTTTTCCAAATGTATGTAGATTTGGCACAATTGTAGATATTAGTGTAGATTTGCAAACACCTTTGCTCAGCAAAGAACAGCTCAAGAATATATTTTTTTTGTCTGTATGTATTTGTATTTCTTTTGTCTGTAGTTTTATTGCAGAATGTGAACACAACATCTGCCCAGTTCGGATCATGGCTGTACTACCAGACCATGCACCTTGTTCTGATTAGTCTCCCAAAGTCCTAGTTTGACATCCAGTTGGTTCAGTTTAAATCTGAAAATGGTCTGAGGTCAGGCCTTTGGCTGTTGTAAGGTGCCGATCAGCAATCTGAAGGGGATATCCCCAGGATATTAAATCTATTGACCTATTGACACAAAATCTCTAATGGTTGTAAAGAGCTGTCAGTCACAAGCAGTGGAGTCTCTGCTAAGCAGGATATGAAGTAAAACAAGCACGTTTTTGGATTATTCCCTAACAGTATCCTTGTTCATATCTTTTCCTTGACCTTGAGCATGAGTAGACTCCTATGATAAGGGGCTATGAGTAAAAGGCAGAGTCATCAGTTCAGATCACAAGGGAAAATTAAGTTTAAACATTAACTTCATTCTTCAAAAGTTAAATAATGCTTCTGGCATCAACAAGTTCCAAGCAAGATTCTGCTTTTTCTATTCACATTCTTTCCATCCTTGTCCTGTTAATGAAGAGTACATACCTAATGGGTCTGGTCTGGTGTTATCACATAGAGTATGTCACCTTCAATCCTCCTTTGTCTGTTAGCTAAGCATATATGCCACTGGGCAGAATGACTCTTATACTACTCCCCTTCCCCCTGCCCCTTCTATAGCTGTAGAGGATGGACAAAGTTCTGTATATTACATAAATACTCATTGAGAGGGCTGCAGGCAAGGCAATGGAGAGGGTACAAGGACCAGGTCAAAAGAAAATGTAGAGAAGGAAAAATATTTCATCTGCATTCTAAAATACAGAAAGTTAACTCAGATAAAATTGATTCCAGAACAGTATGCATTCTATTCCAGCAATATCTATTGCCATATGGGACTTTTAAATACTGGGTTTGGAAAGGAAAGAAAAGAACACAAGGTAGCCTAGTTAAAAACGCACCAGAAGTATGAAGACAGCAGCCCAGTCTGTTACTTGATATTCAAACCTTCTCAAAACTTTTCTGGGATTTTTTCCTTTTCTTCTAGGGGATTCTATACTGCTATGATCAAACACTTGACAGCCATTTTCAAGTAATTTTGCATGATTTCCATACTGAAGAAGTATTAAACATAAGATTCCAAGAAACTAGTCAGACTCTCTGCATTTTGCTATTTTCTCCAGCATAAATACCCTAACCAGTGTCCCTAAGCAGAGTACAATATCATACTATTTTTCCATATTTTCTTTTCCTCATAGAAAATTCAAAGCTTTTATATGTTTTCATGTTTGTTATACATTTTGATCAAGTATCTCTTGAATATGTAGAAGGGAACAATGAACAACAATATTTTAGACTGTAGCTGGCAATGAGTGTTCGGGTACAACTTACCTATCCTGTGATGCATTTAAATTCTCTTCTTGAATGCCTTAGAATAAATAAGATTTTTAGTACTATGTCTGAAGTTAAAAAATAACAAATAAAGTAAATGTATGTTAAAAATTAGAGTAAAACTGTGAAATAAAAAAAATACTTTTAAAAAGGAGGAAGCAATACCGTGTAACTGCAAATGATTCATCTTAATGGCATAACAAGAAGAAAAACATACGTGAATTTAGCATTACTGTCAGCCTTACAATTATTCTGGTAAGGAAGGGGAGAGGGAAAGAGGCTGACTTTAGATAGCTAAGAGCTGCCTATTACCAAGGAGGCAAGTACTCTACTTTGCAAAAGTTGCCTTTTTATAACATTTTGTGGCTTTTCAGCTGATAAATGTAAATGTTAATCATTTCCTTGAAAACTACTACACTGAATTTCTGTTTCACTTACATCCAAGAGTGAGGCACTTATACAGAAACAATTGCATTCTGTTCATTAATTTTGAAGCCATTCTGCAGTGATTAACATGTGAAGTCTGCCAAAGCATTTTCAAGGTTGTTTTTGCACTTTTCTGTGTCTGCAGCTCAGATCACTGGAAAGTGCTGTGGCTCCAAACATACCTAAACATCTTTATCATTCTTTAAACCCATTGCAAAAATATTTTTAAAGCATAAGCATGTCTCATATAAAGAATAGAAAAAATATGTCTCTTCATTTCAGGGGATACATTACTATCTCAGGAGCTTTTAAAAAGTGACCTACAAATAATTTACCAGGAGATAGTTTTATAAAGCATATATTTCATGATGAATGAAGGAAAAATCCAAAAGGTTTATTTTATTCCTGTTACTTGAGCGAGGTTTAGAGGATATTTTTCTTTAGTTATTTTTAAATTTCAGTTTGGTTTTCCTGTATTTTAATCACTGAACTGATTAGTGATATAAAAAGACAGCATGGTTGAAGAGGATGGGGAAAGATTTTGAACTTACCCTCCCCAAAAGGTTATACTACTATACTGCAGTACTGCTCAGTAGTGTTAACAAAAGAAAAATACAAAATGTACCATGAATTACCACTAAAACTCCTTTACTTTCCTTGATTCATTCCTCCCTTTATCTTTTTGACTGTTATGATATCATAATTTCACCAGCAATTCAGGCATAGATCATAGTAAATGGAGTTAGATATATAACAGAAAAGAGAAGGAACAAAAAGGCAGGGGAGAGGGGGGTAGGAGAACCCAACCCACAATTGTCAAGCCTTCTTACATTTAATAAAATATCGAAAACGTTATCTATACTCACATTCACTTTTTCTTTGTTTATGTTTAAATCACTCTTTAAATGCCCCTGCTCCTCAAACCCTCCTAATATATGGAGATATGATCTCAAGAAGTTTAGTTTTAAGGACTTTTTTAACCAATAGCCCATCTTTCTAATTATAAATGGACTGAATAATCACAGCATTGATTTTAAACAGCAAAAGATGTGACAATTCGTATTCAATTCCATTTAACTGAGCAAGTTATGCATGATGTGCAAGAGAGTCACCTTGCTCCTTTACATCAACACCTGGAACAGGTATGGAGACAGCATGCTTAGACACTGGCAAAAAAGGAGAATCTTGTCTTATTTTATAAGGCCCCCATCTGTCCATCTTGGAAGCAACAGCATAGAATGTTTGGCATGGACTCCAGTTCAAGGACTGCAATGAGGATGTCCTATTCAGCCAACCAAGAGTGCTTTTTTGTGTACTTTCCCCATGTCTGGCCTGAATATCTAGTAGCCACTCACTTTGTAGCCACTTCTTAAGAAGACACACTTAAGGACTAAAAGACAATAATGATGAGATAGGAAGGCAAGGTAAATACTAACCAGGGATATTATGAGCCTTACAGAAATGTACTAGGAAACCAGTGTCATTCTTCTTACTTGTTTTCACTGTTGTAGAAAATAATTTTGCAATATATATAAAACTAAGTTAATCATGTTTTTTAAGACTTTGCAGATAAAGGTCCACAGCTCTGAAAAATACTACAGCTCTGGCTGAAGATGCATGGGCAAAGTTGTGTGAAGCTGTTTTCCACAAACTCACACCCATAAGAGTCAAGCTCCGAGCTGGGGCTACCTGATGAGTAAATGCTGCAGGTCCCCTTCTGCTCACCTCCCTTTTGATTTGAAAAAAATCAAAAATCAAAGCATAAGTTTCTTGACTGTTTTAGTTTTATTCTATTGCTTTATCCCCAAGTACCACCTAAAATCTTCTCTAGCTGAAAACTTTCAGCATCAATAGACTAGAAAGAACTGCCTCATCCATGCTACTAAACTGTTTGGAGGCAGAAAACGTTAATATTAATTTCTTGGATTATTTTAGTCATCTTTAATATTAAAAGAGGGAAATAGAAAGGGAGAGAAAGGCAGTTCAGCCACCTGACTACCTCCCAAGTACCCTTCATTCATAAGGATGTGGCACAGTCTCCAGTGGAGATCCCATGGATTTATACCACTATAGAAGTGAACTGAGTTCCTCCAGTCATGAAGATAGATATTTTTAATGTCAGCCTTTCTGGGTTCTAAGACCTTCAGCTTCTGAAAAGAAAGGTTTACCCCACAAAGGGTAAGGGCAAGAAGGACAGCACTGCATGACCCACGTTTCTGTCAGCTACTGACCTTCACCTTGCATACATCCTCCTGAAGAGGGACACAACCACAGTGCTGGTTCATTTGCTCTGAGCTTTACTCTGCTCCTTCTCCACCCTACCAGGCTGTTTGGGGTTGCTCACTGGAGCCATCTTGAGTGTATTTGCCACCAGCTGCTTCCCACAACCTCGTTGCTCCCCTACCCACCTCCAGAGTGTTGCACCACGCTGCAGGAGCCTGCAGTGCCATTTGCCAACACCATCTGCCGGACCTCCTGAGCCAAGATTACCTCCTCCCAAACCCACACCATTTCTATCAGGGTTTCAAAGCCTGCAAACAAGAGGTCACAATCTGAAAAGAAGGGCTCAGAAAATCTGAAGCTGCTGTTCTTATTCCCAGCATCTTTTCTTTCTCCTTCCAGCACACAAGCATCATCCTTATCTTGCAGCAATTGTTCTGGAAGAAAAAGAAAATTCCAGTACAACTTTTGACTTCTGTTTTAATCACATGAGCAGCTGCATCAAAACTGTGAGGAGATAATCCTAATAATGTCTTCTCTATCTCCAGACTGTCCGAGTCTAAAGAACAGAAACTACAGAGCCAGATGGTGCTCATGTATACTTATCCTTGAATTCTACTTTCAATCTCTCTCTCAGAAAGTCTTTTAATAATAGAATTTAAAATTTGCCATATCTCATGCCTGTGAGGTACTTACTGTACCCTATGCATTTTTAACTTCCAGAAATTTCTTGTTTACATATTTTTTTCCTTTCATTTCTAAAGTATCTGAATTAGATTGTCCCATCCCAGCAGTCCTGAAAAATGTTAGTCTTCCTCTATTGCTGCTCTCTCTGATGAAAAACCTGTGTGCAGCGTCAGGCTTCACCACTTCTTTGTTCCTCTGGGCCCCCCCATACACTTGGCAAGGACTATGGTCCTACAGCTGCACTGGGCACAAGGGCAGATTGCTGACTCCATTTATGAGGAGAAAGCCTATGAAAACTAGGCTCTACTAAGAAAAAAAGCCAGGTCATTTCATTGAAACCATGGAGTATTTCCTTCACATTCAGTTCAAATAGAGTTAAATACGCAAAGAGTAATTTTTCCTTTGTAAACCATTTCCAGGGGTTTTGGTCTGCTTCTGGAGAAAAAGGAGAGGAGAGCAGAATACCCGAGTTCTACTTCTGCTTTTGACGCTCAGCTAGCTGTATGATTTTCTCAGTTTCCTCAGTCAAGGCATTCCTCAGTTTACCAATTTGCAAAATGGATACAACAGCAATATATCCACAGGAATTCGGAGAATAAAAAAAACTGTTTGCAAAAGACCTCAACACTGAGGAAAAAAAAAAAAAAAAAGAAGCAGATAACTTATTCTTTCAAATTAAAAATGGGATAGATTATTCACGTATCTATACATAAACTCAAGCCATGAATCTGCTTGTAAGTGAACCACTCCTACATGAACCCTGCACTCTGTTTATATGGCACATTGTTTCCTTTATAAAGCCTACAGAAGTCAGACTTTGATTTGAATATAATAAAATTGCAGAAACAGCAGAAGCTGGCCATGTAACTCCTTTTTTAATGAATACCTAAAGTAACAGTCCTCTAAGCCATTGTGTCATCTTTCAACTTCTGTCCCTCCCTCCCCCTTTCTGCACCAAACTCGAGGAAAAGAAAAACTGATTGGCAGGTACTGTAGCTGGCGTGAATAACCACGACTATATATCTTGTCAAAAATCAGCATGTACTTTAAAAAAGAAGAAAGTAAAATACGAAGATAAGAGGAATAATCTGAGGCTCTCCCATATTCTCATTCAAATTTTTCTATTTAGATTTCACTATATTTCCTTTTTTAACCTTCTCCTGCAGGTCTTTATATATAGGACAAAAAAATCCACTTCTGTCATTTAAAGCATGATGAAAGTACCAAAGAAAAATCTATTTTCAGCTGTTTCTCGTTAGAGCACTTTTTTGCCACTGTGATGAAAGTCGATGCAAAGAAAGAAAGACGAGTCACTGATGAAGATGAAGAAGCATTTCTGATCAGCCATCTGTTCAACCAATTAAAACCCTCGCAAATAAAGTTGTGTATACTTATATAGCTAACCCATAAAGATATACATATCTGTGTGTACACTGGCATGCGAATACATACATATAAATACCATGTAAAGTCTACTTTGCATACACTGAACTCTGCTTACATGCTGAGCATAGCTAATTAAATACACGCACAGAGAAACACTGAAAATGCGAAATAGACTTTGGCCCTGCTGGGGAACAAAGCCTTCTCTATTAACATCCCTTTCTCTTAATGGTCCTTATGCAGTAAAAATAAAGTCCAAACACTATAATTTCACTCCCAGAAAAGTTACAAATACTGTAGGTATCTTTAGAAACAGCTGCAAAAGTGGATTCACTTCTGACAAGATTGGTGTTAATTACCAGTAAGGACTTCAGTATAATACTATTTAAATCATTTTAAATTATCCCTCTCAAAAATTAATTTTTCATCAAAGATTACACAAAAAAATCATGATATCATCTCTGCAGCTGCGATTTAGTAATAATTTCATCTATTATTACCAATGTCACTTAGATAAAAGAAAAATGGCATCCTACTGTGCTGATTCCAGCATAGGCCATATATAGAAATTTTTAACTATCACTTATAATCGCCTTGATGAGCTTAAACCTCCTCTCAATTAACACCCTAAATGACACTGAGACATCTTAATGGAGGATGTAAGTAAAGGAAAAAGACTTTAATCAAAGAATAAAAAGAGAAGTGCCAAGCAAAAGGAGGAAGTCTGGTGCACCTCTCAGTGTCCAATCTCACTGGGGTCCTTTATCTTCTTGAACTTCTTGTCATCTTTATATTGCGATTGTAACTTCACAGCAGTCCTAAGGAAAAAAAAGTTTTAAAAAAAATTTAAAATAAAGTGTTCATATTCTTATCTGCAGTCCCCATCCTCGTCTTAGAAAGACAGTAGGGGTTTACACCAAACAGGAAAACACAGATTAAATGAAACTGAAGAGACTGTGAAAAATAAAACAATTTCATCTTACAATGAGGCTTACTCCATTTTGGTTATTTCTTCAATAGTGATTCAGAGCAAATCTTAAAGACTGGAATACAGTGATTCACACACTATTCAATAAACCTTGAATGAGTGTGTTCTCATCCTAACATCCCAACCTCAATAAAAGTTCTGCTTTCACAGCCAGCAGGTAATTATACTTCCAAAGATCTCATCTGCCAGACAACCACATAAATATTTTTTCAAATGGCACCCACAGTGATATTATTAAGGGCATGTTTGTCTCTTTAGTATATCCATAAGATTCACAATACAAGCTTTTAAATGCATGCACATACTGGGTGGTTGTGATAGCACTCTTCAAATTTCAGGAAGGCTGAGAAATAGGTCTCTATCTAGTGTTTCGCAGAACTCAACTTCCTAGTCTTCAGAGCAACCACCTAGATGTAGTAAGATGATAATCTTCAGCTACTCTCTGCAGAATTCTTGCTATACCCTTGTGCAAAACTCCTGGGGGATGTCTACAGCCTGGGAACTGCTGTTTTGGGATGCACATGGCTGAAGGTACAGGCGAAGGGTGGTTTTGCCCTGGTAAATGAATCAGGGACAATCTGTCAGCTCTGATAGGGAATAAGGGCTTTGGGAAGTGTGATCACAAATTATCTCTGAGGGACTTTGGGAGGTTCTCTAAGTGCCTGGGAACCATAAATCTCTGCTGCACCAGCTAATGGGGCCATTAGGTTTGAAAATATCCAAACAAGACATAGAAGTTCATATATATATATATGTATGTACGTATATATATATATATACATACATATTTTATATATATATGTATATATATATATATAGTTTCACTGCCTAATATTTTTTCAGCTAATTCACTCATAATGAGAACCAAATTAGTATTTCTATGTGCATTAATAGTAAAAAAAAAAAAAAAATCCAATTAAAATCAGCCATGGTATTTCATTCCTTTCAAGTGTTTTTTGCCCATTACAGCTTCACAAACTGTTAGCTACAAATTACACCAGTTAAGGATTCAGGTTATTTTGATTAACAAGTAATTTGCAAATGGATTTTGTTTTTATTTTTCATAGGTATTTGTTGAATAGTTCATCCAACCATTTCAGCTTGTGGGTTGTTTGCATCAGCTTTTCACTAGTCACTCCTATTCTCTAAGCACATGGTATTTATGATGCAGAAGGTAAGGTTAAAAGAGCCCCCCTGGTAAAGGTAAGAAATAACCCAACCTCTGCTCCATAACAGGCACAGTATCCACTAAATTAAGTCACTGCTGTTACAGAGAAATTGATCAAAATCTCCTGTGCTGGATGATTTTAGATGCATGAATACTACATAGCAACTAATAATGAGCAATGGACTGTGCATTGTTAGGGAGAAATTTGCTGACATGCAGTGAATCATGGAATCACAGAATCACAGAACACCCTGAGTTTAAAAATAACCACAAGGATCATTGTTTCCAGCTCTCGGCCCTGCATAGCACCATCCCCATCCAAACAATTCCTGAGCTCTGTCAGGCTGGTGCTGTGACCAATGCCCTGGGGAGCCTGTTCCAGTGCCCCACCACCCTCTGGATGAAGAACCTTTTCCTGATGCCAACCTAAACCTCCTCTGACACAACTTCAGGCCACTCCTGTGGGTGCTGTTACTGATCACCACAGAGAAGAGATCAGTGCCTGCACCCCAAAACAAAGCTGTAGACTGCTGAGGTCTCTCCTCAGTGCCCTTTTTGTCCAGGCTGAACAGACCAAGAGACCTCAGCCTCTGCTCATATGGCTTTGCATTAATATCTGTGTAACTTTCAGCACTCACAAATATTACCCTGCCATGGGGCATCTCTCTGCTAAAGATCTTTCCTACTAAAGACTTCTTGAGTCACAAAAGAAACAACCTTCCAGCATTTATTCTCAAAATTGTTTTTCTGTTCAGGTTTCTTTAACCCCAATTTGGACTTCTAGCGCAAGTATTCTATTGGAGTATTCCATTTTTTTCATAAATTAAAATTTAAGAAGATTAGATTCTGCATACGTAATATACAGTGTAGCAGTGAAGTAATGGATGCAATTTTTAAAAAAAATCCCAGTGTTTACTGATCTGAAGCTTGACAGTCTACCAGTTTACAAAAAAATTAAAAAAAAAAAAAGCTAATAGCTTTCCAGAAAGAAAATAACTTGCATCAGTTTCTGTAAGTAACCAGTCCACTGCTAAATGCTAAGCACCCCATCTAAAAGACAACTCCTTGTGTGATCAAGGAAATGCTTATTTTCTTATCCAGCAGAACTCCAAGTACACTGCTTTTAACTTGGTCTCCATTTCACTGTTTTACCAGAATGATAAGCATTTCTGTTGATTACAAGCCTTAAAAAAAAAAAAAAGCAAGCCTTTTCTGATCAAAATGGCTGTGGCAACAAGGAGCCTAAGGCAGACTTGGTAATGCTGATATCAAAAGGAAGGCCTTTTCCTGAAATAGGGTTTGAGCTGCCTCAGCAAGTGACTCTCATAAACTGCATCTCTTCAGAGGAATGGGAGAGTGCCAGTCAAGCCACACTGTGAAATACTTTCAAGTGCAGACAAGCCTTAGAGCTCTGATATTCAGAATCAGCTAAACAAATGCATACTTCAGTGTGGATGGACATTCTTGAACTGATTAATCCTTTTGTGACCTCGCCAGCATTATGAAGTTTGGCAAGACAGTTCAATCAGTCTAATACTGAGAAAAGAAATAGAATTTTTCCAATAATTTCCTCTGCTCTCAGCTATACACTGCTGTTTCTTGCTCTGCAGAGACACTGAGTATTCACCTGATCTCTAAGCTAACCAATTTATTTCACTAAACTGGCAGAAAATGCTGCATTGGTATTTGCTGCATTCATTTTCTGTCTGTTTAGTAAGCTGAAGCAGCTTGCTGGGGCATCAAACAAGTTCCAGAGCCAGAGTGAGAAGGAGGGAGGAAGGAAGGTTGTTTCTCCTCTGTATCAGCAGGATTTTAGGATTGTCCTCTGGGGAAATCAAGCTTTTAAACACCGTTATGTTACAGTACTTGGAGTTATCACTTTGGCCATGCCAGAGCTATTGTTCTGACCAAAGTACAGGGATCTCTGGTAAGAATAAATGACAAGACTTTCACAAATACAGGTGGGTTTTTTTTCAGAGTGGAATAAATTACACAGAGACATGCACCAACCTGGCAGTTGATTAAGATTGTGAAGAAGACAAAGAGCAAGAAACCACACTTTCCTCTCCTAACCAGCACTGTTATGGCTGCAACTCCCCTGACATATATGCCATTTTATCTACAAAAGAGATACTCTGCTCTATACTTATCTTGTTCAGAAAGTTGTATCAGTTTATCAGCTTTTTGTACCACTGTAAACTTAGCTTCCAATGGAAGTGTCTGACAGTCCAGCTGTATCACAAGCCCTTTCTAGATAGGATACGGTCATAACAGAAACCTTTTGGCTTTTGATTACAAAGAAAGCCTATATTTCAGTGGATGTCCTGCCATGAAGCTGCACAGCTGCTATTTTTGCTTCTTCAGTCACCACCTTTCCAAACAAAAAAAAAAAGAAATTCTCTATGTGCTGTGAATAACAATAAAAAAAAATCTATTCAAAATTACTCTGCTGCACTTGTGTCCTTTTATTACTTTGCCAACAATATGGGAGTTCACTCTAAAATTCCCAACATTCTGCAGTTGCTTGAGAGCCAGGACAGCTCTCAAGCCAGGTCTAAATTATAAAATGTTGTTGACAAAGCTGCTTCAGTCACAAGCATGAAAAAAATCACACCCTTAATTGATACAGATATGCGAGCAACACCCTCTGTATACATGCAAGAATCCCTTTGCTGGCATGGCTTATGCCACTCAAAAAGGTAGTTGAAGAAAAAAGGCTCCTTTTGCCAATATATATTTTTCCTCTGGTTCAATTCAGCCAACAGAGCCTGTAATGGACCAGTGATTCCCAAATTTTCTGTAACAATCCTTGCTTGACAAAATGGGCCATGTCTAACACGTCTCTGCAACCAGGTTGCTTCCCCCAAACTGAGCTTTAGTTCCACCTTGTGTCCCTCTTCCTATCACTGAGGCACATTTTGTCTGCCCCCACTGTTTCCCTCCCACCTCATATGTTCCCTCCTCTTTATGGGACCATTTCTGTCTAGAGAAACAGACTCTGTCAAAATGAAAACAAAATAAAATCAAGGAAATACTTTCCATTTTACCCTTTAGTTTCATCATTCTCACCACTGACAGTCACCAAATCTCAGGATAGTTGAGTTTGATAAAGATCTCCGAGGGTCAGCCAGTCCAACCCCATGGTCAAAGCAGAGCCAACCAGAGCAGGTTAGTTAGGACCTTGTCCAGTCAGGTTTGGAGTATTTTCAAAGATGGAGACAAAGAGGAAATTCATGCTAGAACCTGTATCATTTAAACTATTCTCCTGTGGAAAACATCTCAAAGTCTGCATAGACTCCATCAGGTTTTCCTCATTTAGTTACTGTAACTAGTAGAGAGGCAGTTAGAGCAGACAGTTAAAACTCAGGCATCATTTGGGAGGCTAAAGTTGATTAATTTTGTGTAGTTTCTCTATATTTTACTTATTTTTGAGAAATTGGAAGACAGTATCCTCTGTTTCTCTGTATTGAAGTTGCTACCTGACCCCTAATAACTCTGAATCTACTGATACTTCAGGGTAAATGAATGTGTGCAGCAGGAAGGGATGACTCTTGTTTTGCATTTGACATATAGAATAATGTATTTCTACAGAATAGATAGAGGTTATTCCTATTTTACATGTTAGACTGAAAAATATACCTATGACTTAGAAGTACAAGGAAAATGAAATGCACAGAGTTGTCTCTGGGTTGTAGACATGTTCATCCCCTCCTCCTCTCTTCAACTTATTCTCAATGAGATATCTTGCCATATACACCCTTAGACACTTTAGTTCGTTTAACTGAATATTTAATCTAGCAGAATGGAATCCTCCTACACTATATTGCATGCTTGGATGGATCTATTGCTAACTGGACAGGTGCAAGGATGAATTATAATACAGCATTATGTTAGGAAATGCTGCCTCCATATATAACTTTCAGAAGGAAGCTCTGGCCTAAGAAGTTGCTTCATTTACTTTGGAGCTATACACAGTACTTCACTGATGTCTATTGAGGTACATTACTAAAAAAAGAAAAAAAAGTAAAAAATTAAATGAAAACTGAGTTCTGCAGAGCTAATCATACAGGAAAAATATTGTGTTTTGTTATCTGAATCTATGTCTTCAATCTTAGAATAAGATGGATAGAAAATTTAATTTAACAATAATATTATCTTAATATTTATAAGAGGAATTAACTGAGTTACTACAACCCAAACCCTAACATTAGAAACATTATTTGAGAAAGAAAAATGTGCTTGATTTCTTCTCCAAAATTAATTGAATTATGTGAAAACATTGTTCTGCCTCTCTCTTATTAATGCCAAAATATTTTAGTAAATAAGTGAGAGCATATCTTTAATAGATATGAGATTTTTTTCAAAAGACCACAAAGGTCTGTGCATATGATGAAATTTCTATTCTTGAAAATCAGCTCTATCAGAGCTGAAACAGAGCAAGCACTTAACACATACAAAAGGATGCCTCTAAGTGAAGAAAAAGATTGCATCCAATTGAAATTTCAGGGAATATAAGTATGGAGAATGCAATCTCCCAGTCAGAAATTGATTAAGATACCACTCTTTAACCTGGGAGATCTTTAGTTTTTGCACGTGGACAGGACCAAGTTAGCATTTCATTCAAGAAATGCTACATTGACAACAGTACACCCTTCTCAACAAGGAGTGACAGCCATACAGAGGAAACATGCAGCTGAAATCCTGATAGCACACAAGTTCAAGTTCTGTATTCTCAATCTATCTCTACAGCCCTTTCTTTCCTTGAAACATTAAATTTAGAAAGAAATCTTGTAAGACAAGAATAGAAAATATCTAAATACAGAACAAATCTATGTCTACAAGATTCCAGAAAAAAAGCATGAGTTTCCTATGCCGACTACATTAGTAATTATTAAATGGAAACAGCATCTTTTATGTTAACAATATTTTTCTCTGCCTGTCAATTACTCATACTCTGATAGTCTATTTTTTTTTTTAACTTAAATTCTCAGTAGCATCTGAAAACTGCAAAATTCAGCTGAAGAAAATGGCAAAATACATTCAACATTACTTGAGACGTATTCTGGAGTCTAAGTCTCAAGTCTAGTTTGCCATTAGGGTCATACCATAGTGATCCAAAAAGATCCTTAATTCATACCAGAAGCTTTGGCCTCCAAGGATACATATACCTAGTGTTCTCTACCTCCATTTAAAAATGTTAAGACAAAAAAAAAGCCATGGTTTTGGCTTTAGTGTCTCAGCAATGTTGTTGCTAACACATCACCAAACTCCCTGCAAGCATGAAGACACTGCAAAACCAACCTTAGGGCAGCTGTTTCCCCAGGAGCACCACGGGACTGCCACAGAGGTCACAGTCCAGGGCATGTTCGTGCGTCCTCTGCACCCTCTTTATACCTTTTGTGAAAGATGGGCACTCATTTAGCAAAAAAGACATGCCAGCAGCAGATCAATGCAAATTGTGCTGCCTTCCAATAACTTTAATGCTCGATCATGATTGAATGAGACATTAGGTGGACTGCAAAGTATACAGCACTGCCCTACAGTTAAGCCTTAACTAGTTAAGGCAGCACAGAGCCTCCCTGGAACAATATGCTTGTATTTCTTAGAAATGCAGACGTGCTTTTATAGAAATATGAACTAGAATAACTAGTTATTATATGCAAGGTAAAGGTGGGAGGAATTAGGGCATGAAATCCTCAACAGACAGCTCATGAGTTTTTTCTTTGGGGTAGTGCTTGAAATACAACTACTCCCTGAAGAACAGCAACAGTATAGATACAGTAGTAAAAGTGCCAGGAAGGGCTGTACCCTATACAACACAAGAGGAGTGTATGCAACCGGAAGGAAAAAAAGGATTAAAATTGTTCACGTTTTACTATTTCCTGCCTCTGCCACCGATGATGCTCTGTGAGATCTATAGTGATGCACTTCACTCCCTACCCAAACTGCAAATATGTGTGCCATAAAGGTACTGTGTGTTTTAACTATCTGCAAAAACATTTTGATCCCCAGATTAAAAAGACATAAAAAAACCCCTGAATCTCTAGGCTGAATGCAGATGAAGGACTGGGATGAAAAAATCCAAAATGTAAGGACTGTCTTGGCTAATTATGGGTTGGTCTCCTGCAGCCAATTGGCTGTGGTGACATGGCCCTGCTTCAGACAGGAAGCAGTGCATAAAAAATGTTGACTAATAATGTTATGGCATTAAGTGGTAACACAGTCTTACAGCAAAATATTGTATTAAGTTTCTATATTGGAATTTGAAGTCTATGGGTATGCAGAATAGAACAATTTCAAATGAACAGCAGAGTTTGTCCTAAGTAGTCACTTCAGTTAAAAAATGAATGGGTTTGAAGGCATGTGGTGGAGAATAGTTAAAAATTACTGGAGTACTCTTCAGATTATTGAAGCAATCTAGGAAATCTAAATTGGTCTGCGGTGCCTGTGCCCAGAGCACCCTATTCACTTCCAAAATGAAGTGCTCTTATTAAAAAAAAAAAAAAAGTAAAAAAAAAAAGTAAAAAAAAAAAGTGAAGCATTGCATTTGGAAAGGATGGAGCACTTCAGTTTCTTTTTTACTTTTTTTCTTAGCAAATATTTCTTTTTGGAAGCAAATTGAAAAGCATTTTATCACTGTAGGCAAACTCACAAATTATTTAAAAATTAAGTCCTATTTAAAACAAAAGGAGAATAATTAAAATAACACTAACAGCTTCCTGCCTTGAAACACAGTGAAAGTGAAATAGAGAAAAAAGTAGGTGAAACAAGAAAAAATCCATACCTTCAAGGGAGCAAAAAGAATCGTAGGGACATCTCTGACCTGGTCTGTCTGCTTTGCAGAGATCCACAAATCAATACATTGCTGGAGCAATAGGGTGGTCTAGGGAATAGACCATAGTGACCCTGTCTCCTCACCTTTGGCTGCACGAACTTCCTTCACATCATAGAAAAATGCCTCTCCTCCTTCCTGGTTGTGTCTCAGTGACTGCTCCCTTAACAGCTGCACTTGCTCAGGACTCCTTAACAACTCTTTCCGTATGGATTTTTCTTTCTTTGGTGAGAGACATCTTGCACGGGCTGATTCTAAAGATGATGTTGTGATTTAGTCAGGGTTAAAGCTCCAGATCGTCAGTGTGTAGGACTAGGGGGATTTCAGCTTTCGTTTAACATGAGAGAGTGTTTTCTAGCCCCTATAGATGGTGATAAAAACTTGGAAATGTGTCCCTAGAAAACTATAGACTCCAAATCCCAGCAGGCAAATAGAAAGATCTCCCCTTTCTCACCACTCCACATGCAAGCCAACTTATTTTTAAAGTTCAGTATTTAGAAACCATCTTTGCAAGTGTGGAACATTTGGGTCTGGCAATCTCCCTTTGCTCTGCCTCCTTCCTGGTACGGAACTTTCCTCACCAGCTAAGATTAAACCAAGAACCAGGACAGGGGCTCTGGGTAGCCTGAAGCCAGCTCGGAGTGAGATGAGCCTGGAGCAGTGAGTTTGGGCTCCCTGAGCTTTGAGGCAGAGGCGTTGCCCCTCCTGGAGCGAGTGCCGAGGGTGAAGTTGCAGGCTGGCAGCCTGCCGCCACTCTGGGAGAAATCCAGGGAGGGTTTATGTCTGTGGGACCGAGGAATGCAGCGGGCCCCGCTCTGAGGAAAGAAGGAGAGTCAGCTTTGCTGCCAACAGAATTAGGGCTCTCTTCCAGCATTCAGAAACGTACATACTTTTATATATTTGCCACATGGCTTTGCTGCGCAGCAGCACATGTGTTGTGGCTGCGCAGCGCTGAGTGAAAAGAGCACCCAAATCAAGGAGTGTTGTGGGTGGGGAGGTGGCACTGGGTGGTACTGGGCAGATGGATGGATGGTGGTACCTGGGGTTGGGGAAGAAAGCAAAAACACTCATCTTCTGACAATCAAAGAAAAGGTTTGCACCTGACTGACTTCATGCAGGAGTAGGAGACCCATTACCAGCACTGATTAAAGATCTGAGGGAAGATCCAGCCCTTATTTTCTTTCCCTGATTTTGTTATTGTCAGTGTCTGCCCTGGTGGTGCCGTCTGTAGTACAAAAGTCTTCATGGAGACCAGACCACATTGAACCAGGCAACAAAACCGTAAGAAACAATCATTAAGACCTTACATCAAAATCTGACAAGAGGGGCAAAGGGTAGAAGGAATGCAACATTTTAATTCCATTCTCAAGTTCTCAAAGTCCCACACCAGTGGCTTAACTATAAAAGACATCTGTCCCCTTATGGCTTAAGCTGAGGCAGGGCAACAATTGAGAAATCAGGCCCTGTTTTCCTACTGCTCTTCTGAAAACAGGCCACAACATAATTTCCAGCATACATTTGTACTTATGAGGAAAAATTCTATAAAAGTGGGCATTCTTGACAAACTTGCCTATGGTTTGCCAGTTGGAAAACAAGGCAATTTAAGGAGAGTCAGCTCCAAATGCAAAAGATGGTTTTCTTTGCCTTGACCACAGCCAGTATTTGCTCAGCAGAGAAGCAGGTGACACAAGACAATCTGCATGCAGATAAAGGCTGATGGAAAGCTTGTTTGTGCTCAGCACACTAGAGAAGTTGTTCGGGAACAGTTACGTAAAGATTAGCCCTGTAACGCTGCCAAATACTTTGTGTTATTATGTGCTGTGTTTGTGCCAGGCAGCCCCACATGTCAGAGCTGCCTCACAGGGCAGTTTTAACATGCACACCCACATTTTCAGAGTGCTCGGAAGAATAAAAAGCCACGGAGGAACCAACTCTGACCTCATTCGCATGGCTGCCACCGCCGATTCCCGTCAGCTTGCCTGAGTGCAACCAGTGTAGAGCCGGAAAGGCACATCTACTGCATTTTGGAGATGGCTGTCCTCGCCTCCCCTCCTCCTCCTGACCCATCATGTTTCCTCAGAGAATCCCAGCTGCATGGATAAAAAAAAGTAGCAAGTCAACCATGTGGGAGCATACAAATTTAATGTCGGCTAAAGATGAAGGCTGTCTAAATAACACAATGGTTGGAGTTATGCAGGTCATAAGACTAGGGAGTAAGGAGCTCACGGTGTTTCTTTTCTTTTCTCCTTTGCTCAGTTTTCTTCAAAAAAGTTCATTAAACAATGATTCTTTCCCCTTTAAAAATTTATGAATGAATGATGTGTTCATGAAAATGAGAGAGCAAAGAGCCCTGGCCATAGCCAGGCTCAGCACAGTCTAGCACTCTCCAACCTTCCCCACATGCCTTCCTCTCCCAGCATACTTCCAGTCTGACCCAAAACACTACTCCTCATGATATCTATCACCTCACAGATGCAGAGACTTACCAATGATGCATACAGGTATTAAATGTGTGATATACCTGCCCTGGCACAGAGGGGATGTGGAGCCAAAGACCTAGAGGAAAACATTGTTTCATTAATGCAGCAAACTTTTGATCTGCATTATGCAGGTCTCAGTTACAAGGATGCCACAGCCATAACGAAAAATCAGAATCTGTCTGAAAATAAAAAGGTTTATTTATTTCAGCTATTATCAAAAGTGGCACCATCCTCTCCCAAGTCTGGTATATAGCTATATAAGTGTAGCTTGCCTGATAAGAAAGGAACAATAAATAACCAACAATAATGACAAGTTTTTATACCTCCCTTTTTATAAGCAGTACTTTACAAATTAGAAAACTAATCTTAATTATTATTCATATTCTGTATCTCCATAGAATCACTTTATCTTTTTAAAATTTTGTTTTAATTTTAAATATATTTTCTGCATTATTTCTTTGCTGGGCCTTCTTTCTATTTTATTACTTTTTCTTTTCCCTCCTCCTTATTCTCACTTAGCTTCAGTTTTGGATTTTTTCTAGTTTAAATATCTCTGCAGTTTTTCTAATATTCTACCTCTTTTCATTACTTTGTATTTCTGTGTCCACCCCTTTCTATTCTTTCTGTTCTTTGCCTTTTCCTCTTTATCTCTTCCTCTTTATCCACTTGTCTTTTCTCTTAATCCTCTGTGATGGTGATTCTTTTCCTTCCCAGCTCAGTTCTCATTCTTCTTCTGACACCCTGTTCCTTACTGTGATCATTTCACAAGCCCCTTTCCCTTTGTCTTCTTCTGTTGTTATTATTCTTATTTATATAATTTACTGCAACAGTGCCCTAATCTTGACTGTGTTTTCACCAGCATCACCATCAGCCTTCTCAGTGTTCTGTTGAACAGTCGGAGGCATTCCCAGTCTCAAACATCTCTTTCTCAGCTCTTATTTTTACGTCTGTGGATATGGCCTGGATGGTAATAGGAATGTTAAGATTAGCTTTTCCTTTCAGTATGTTGGGAGAATAGGTTTTGGCTCCATGGCAGTCTGTCCTAGAGTCTACAAGGAAGGGGCCACACCATGATGTGGTCCCCAGGAAAAAAATCCAACTCATTTATTGAAAAGTACCTGCCAGGAGTTCCAAAGGACACAAACTCCTTCTGCAGCTCCAACTCTTCCATGGTCAGTTGTCAGGTAATTATAGACAGAAAACAAGCAGACTCCAGGCTGTCTTCACAGGCTGGGTGCTGTCATCAGCAGTACTCTTCTCTAGGATTGCCCTCGAGATAAAGATCATAAGTGCAGATACGTGGGCACAGCTGGCACAGCAGACTCCTCAATAAGGATAATCCAGCTAGAACAGGAGACAGAACGACTGAGACACCTCAGAGATGGAAAGTGAAACATTTTCCTGGTGCTTGTGAATGGGTAATCTGATAAAAATTAGGTTTAAAAAAATAATTAAAAAAAAAGACCAACCAACCAAAAAAAAACCCTGCAGAAAGCCCCAAACAAAACACTGTGGAGCTTTCTGGGTTGCAGCGGGAGTACTTCAGGCTGCTTCTTCCCTGTGGTAAGGTACAATTTCATGCAAGACCCTGACTCACTGAATTGTGTTTTTAGGAGAATTTTTCTTTGTTCCTGGATTTCTATGTCTTTGAGGAACTGAGCCTCAGAGTTTTGCTGGACAGGTAAGGTATCCAGGACTTCGACATAAGAGACAGCACCTGATTTTTTTCTAGAAGGATAAAATGTAGATGATGACTAGTTGTACCACCACCAAAGGGACTGGGACAGGTTGAAACTCCTTTACTTTGACAGACTGTATTTTATGCCAAAATGAAGAGAGGTCTTCAATCCAGAGGACTGTGGAAGTCAGAGGAACAAAATGAAAAAAAGGAAGAGGTTTGGAGTGACATAAGAAAAAATGTGTCTGCTAGAACACTGAAACTAGGCATGGAGGGAAGGGAGGAGAGATGCAGAGAGCAGAAGGAAATTGAAAGAAATAGAGTTGTTTTAAAAAAATGTTAGTTATGGAAAAAAAATCCGAAAACTGGTCTTGAAGATAGTGTTTTATTCCTCTTCTTTTAATTTCTCTTTCTTTCATCTTTCCTTTTTGAAGGCAAATGGAACATAAGACATCAGTGTGAGCTTATCCGGTCTCTGGCCAAGTGCATGGTTATGATCTGGTCAGAGCTCTTTGGCCAGAAGAGCTAATAACACTGACATATTTAATCCAACCTTTTTGTTTTCAGTCACAAGTATCTTTCACAGGCTTGTTTCATCTTCAGATGCACTTCATATTGACTTCATGTGGCTGCTTCCACATGCTTCTGTCTTTTTTGTATCAAATGATTGCTATTTATAGATTTTCCACACATATATGGGAGGATAAATGAGAGGCTTCAGCCAAAGCTACACTCTGGCCAGCAGCAAAGAAAGTTTTTTCATATAATAATTCTCTTTCCTGTTCTGTGTAGTGTGTGTGACCTTTACCCAGGAATTTTGAAGGTCACTAAACATTCTGGGGAGCAGATCCACAGTCATCCTATAGATCCGAACAATGAGAAAATTGCCTTGTTTGTTTGGGGTGATTTTTTTTTTTTTATACTAATAAAACAAAGTTTGATATCACTAGCAGGGAAATGTATTCATGCTGTGCATCCTTAAATGTATAAAAGTGGGTTTTTTTGTCAAGCGGGTTTTTTTTACTATTTTTTTACTATTTTGGAAAGAGAAAGAATGAAAAAGAATGAAACTTATGCTTGAAATGTTTGTACATTTTTAAACATAAAACCCCAACAAGCTCATATCCCCATAAACCTATATCTCAAATTATTAATTTAGCATACGACATTTAAAGAAGTACAGTTATTACTGCACCCAGGTAATAGTGATGGATGGGGAAAGAGGAGGTAAATTCAAGGAGAAAGACTATTATTTACATGTACTCTAATTCTGACATAAAAATGGGGATTTTTTCTGTTAAATGGTAATGTGCACAAAATCAGAGCCAGGTCTAAATACCTTAGTCATGGCAGGGGGTTAAAAAAGAGAATATTTGAGAATAATGTGAATTAAAAAGGCAAGTTAGTTTAAATTTCTGTTTGGTAGGGCCTGAGGCCTACAACTCCAATGGGAATACACTGTAGCTGGAGGGCTGATGAATGCCCCTAATGAAGTTGGACAACCTGGAATACATGCATAAAATGATTTTAAATATTGATATGATGTCATTGTGTGACTGAAGATATTGAAATGTTAATTTTCAGAGCTAGACAGGTTGCGTCTAATTTATTACAGGGAGGGGGAATGATTATTTACACTTTTTAATGTAGCAATAAAACAATTATGGGACTTAAGGACAGAGAAAACGTTCGTGTTTCTTGGAGAGCAAAAATGCATGTTGCGATGGAAATGACTTAAAGGAGCTTATACCAGCAGATGTTACGAAATACGCTTTTCTCTTTTTTTTCTTCCTGATAATTGAGGTAATACATTCATAAACTATGTAAAGTAAAATGGCCATTTGACCAACAGTAATTATTTTTAACCTGCTCTCTGTGTAGAAGAAAGAACAGCTTAAGTATATCACTGGGGACAACTAACTCTCCCATATATTCTGGATGTGTCTATTATAACATTTCTATGACATTGCCTGGTTTTCAGAAAAATTCTTACCGTGAAGAAGAGGAGACGTGGTGTTATAATGGTACGTTCAGTTCATTGTGATATGAAAGTTTTTACGGAGAATGCCTGAGGGCATCTGTCTGCCTCGTGTGTTCAGTATTACGGCTGTATAACACACAGAGGTGGAAGTGTATTAAAGGCAGAGCCCTTGCAGTCTGCTGGAGTTGCTGGTGCTAAGGTCCAATCCTGATGATCTCCAAACCAACCCAAAAAAAAAAAAAAAATTTAGCAAAAAATACCTAGGCTATATTCTTCACTTGTTCCTTTGTTCCCAGCTGATATTTCTACTTGTAAAGAAAAAGAACTTGGGTTTCTTTAAACTCTAGTGCAAACCAGAGTTTGCACCCTTATACATAAAGTCATTTGGGGAGTGATTTTCTGTTTCTCTAAAGCATGTTTGGCGTGATCTGCACTTACAATATGTGCTAGCAAGCAGGAATGAAAACTTTCTCATCTCTCTGATGCCATGCCCACCTTTTACATCAGCAGTTTAAAACAATTTAGCACAGTTAGGCCTAGCTTAAAACATAACACTGAGTCTGTATCTCTTCTCAAAGATGGGCAACTTCATGCTGAATCATGACTCAGATGATTACAGACACTGTAGCATCAAATGGGTCCTTTGAAGGAGACCTACACTGTGGTCTTCTATTCCACTAACCCATCACAGGCACTAGAAATACAGCTGATGACATGGGCAGGTTTTTTCTGTGCCCAGCCTTGAGGTAAGCCCCAGAAAGGCCAAAATGCTTTCATGAATGCAATGGCAAGAGAAGACACCTTCCCCTGTACATGCTTCCTCTTCCTGCAGTGTATATACCAACGATGACTGCATGGGCAAATGATGAAGATGGAGGAAAACCTTGAAGCCTGGACCCAGTCATCAAATATAAAAAGAACTAGAAAAGATAGAGGGAATAGAGGTGTGGCTGAGAATAAAGGGCATGTGAGAAATTTACATTTTTAGGGTATAAGATAGGTGATTGAGGGGTGCTTGACAGAGACGTGTAAGGTCAAAAACTTCCCAGTGCAGGCAGAGATTACTCCTCTTCCCACATTATCAGAGGGAAAGAGCACCCAATGAAGTGAGCAAGAACCACATTTAGAATAGACAAAGCCATTATTCCCCAGAGCACAAAATTGGCTAAATTTTCAGCTGCAACATGATAAGAGACCAAAAAAACTAACAGATTTGAAATGATTAGATAAATTTGTAGAGCATAGCTTCCTAAGGCCGAATATAACCTCTGATTCAGGAAATTGCTAAAGTATTGATTTTCAGTAAAAAAAAATCACTTTATACGTCTCCTGTTTCCTCTTGTTTTCCCCTAACCATCCATTCCTGTTAATGCCAGACAGCAAACAGTGCTAGAGAGGCTTCCCAGCCTCTTCCAAAGGTGTACAAGGCACATACAACCTTCCAACGTGTATCAATATATCTCTACCAGCTGGTCACTAAAAAGTGAGGTGATTCTTGGCATTCACAACACATTTCATCCAAATGGGAGCAACTGTCAATAGAGAGTGTGTGTCAATAGAGGAGAGAGAGAGAGGGACACTAAGAGCACAGAGACAGTGAAGTGTCTCTACAGGCTCATTCCTGGTGCACGGGCATGTGAACCTCCATGTGCACATTCACAGCTTGGCTTAATCCCTGGTCCTTGTTCATGCACCCTCATCTTCCCTGAATAGCCATATTTCACACCACATTTCAGCAACTATTTTATTCTTGGTTATGGATCACATCTGATACAGTTATCTAAAACTAATTTCAATTAAGGAATGGATCAGATCTCATGATAATTCCAGCTACTCTCTTTTCGGAAGTGACTGCCCTGGAAGGAGCACTGGTTGGATCTCAATTTGGTAATCAAATAACCAAACTCTGTGATTAGACTACATCAAATTAGTTGCCATTCACCAGCTGACACCCTCAACTAATGCCTCCTGCCACTAATTGACTTTATTTCCACTTCCTCTAATGCAGCTACCTGTTTTCAAGCTGTTAACTGGATTTACATGTTTTTCAGCTTGGTCTTTCTGATAAATATCCTGCATCCCTCCTGCTTTTCCCGTATTCCTACAAGCATCAGTCCCCTCTTCTTCCACCCTCTTTTCTCTTTTGTCTTACTATGCTTCAATACTCCAGTAAAGATGCAGCATTGTTATGGCCACAATACAATGAAATATTAAATGAAAATGAAGTATGAAAAAGTAGGTGAGTTTTACCTTTGAGTAGAAAGGTGTCCCCAAGACAAAAAAAAATAGCCTGGGCTGAGTGATAGGTATGAACTCACTCTTTGACTGCAGGGAGCTTCCTAAACCTCTCCCACTCAGGCCTGAGGGGTGGAGCCTGGACAGTAAGAGGGAGCAAGGCCTGAGTTCTGCCCATCCTAAATTCAGCCCTGTTTGTCATGGCTGCTCAGAAATACTGCCTCTTGTGTACCTGCCCCTTGCAGGTGCCTGGAGCAGAGGTAAGAAAACACAGAGAAAGAAACAGCTGGGACAGAGCACTCCTGCCCACAGAGTGCCAGGGACCTTTTCTCTCTAGGAATGCCTAATGTGCTAGAGCTGTGCCCAGGAACCACAGAACACACTCTAGGTTTTCTGTCACAAACCAGAGCAACCCCCAGGCAGCTGGAAATGTGTGCTGAGAGTGCTCCACTCCCCTCCAAGTTGTGCTGAGTAATGAAACAGCCTTGCCCTCTCTGCTTCTGAGTGACAGATTGGCTACACACACCGGCTGCATCAGGCTGTCCCCTGAATATGGCTTGAGACTTTTTAGGTTATGGAGTATCTCTCACAATGCAGAGGTTTGACTAGAAAATATACATTGCTATGAAAAACAACTGTACATTAGCATTTTTCACTGCTGATAAGGGATACAAAGAAATTTCAAGAGCACTGCAGCAATGACAACTTTTCCTGGGAAGAACATAATCCTGGAGAGAAAACCTTTTTTTTTTTTAAATAGAGCTTTGAAATCCTTCTAAATATCAACATTATTTTAAAATGTTGTAGCATTTCTAGAAGAGAAATGTGATCTTAGCTGTCTAAAATTGCATTCATGAAGCAGAAAAGTAGCATTGTTTTGATGCTCTTAAAACTGAAGGAATAAACTTTAATTCATTTGTTCAGATAAAAAAAAGTTTGAGTACAATATAATTTAGAGTAAGTGGAAATGTGTTTTTCAGTTCACATGCAACTCTTTAACACTTTTGTACTGTAACATATACAGCTCCAAATTTATGTAATGAATTTTGTTTCTCCTTTTACAAAACAAGAGAAAAGCTTTCTACAGTTTGAGTCAAAGCAAAATTCTCATTCCTAAGCTTCCTAAAGCATTGTGTTCACTTAGTTGATCTTTTTTATGTGTATAAAAGTCACTTTTTTTTTCTTTTCTACTAACCAGTAAACATCATTAGGAATGATGGACAACAGGATTTGACTGAAGAGCCACAAAATTTTTAGAACACATTTATTTGCAAGGCTGATTTAAAAATCACATAGAATTATATATATTGCAGTATATTGTCTGGGCCACCTTAGAAGAAATCATCGATACAACTGAGTAAACCAGCATTGGCCTGGATGGAATAGCATTGGCACAAAAGAAATAATGCAGTAATGCACTCCCAAGAATTGAGAGCTAATAGAGAGCAACATAATGGATAATACCCTGGATGAATATCCTTATTCTCATACACATCATTTCACGTCAGGATGCAGACAAGCTCAGAAGAGAATTTGTGAGAGGAAAGGGGGAAGATGTGGGCCAAGGGTTTCTCCATGAACAGATGAATCTGATCCACCAACAAAGCCTAAGTGCAAGGCACAGATTCACCAACACCAGATAAGAATTTTAAGAAACACTCTAAAGCTAACGAGTTTCCCAGCACTCCAGATCTGCTCTTGGGTTTTCTTCCGTCCAGACAGCTCCCTACTCATCATGAGCAGGAAGGCCTGTGATGGTAAATGTCTGAGGGCAGTAACCCTAAAGACAGATTAGAACTGATTCAAACAACGGTTGTTCACTCCTGAGAGAATTGTCTGGATTTTGATAATTTAGCAAAAGAATGTCTGGGGGGACTTCCAATCGCATTCATTATACTTACTTGTGTTGCTCTTGTGCAGCAGTCCCACTATGCTGTAAATTCACAGGAGACCAACAGCTCCTATTCCAGAGCTTTCAGCAATGCTCATGGTCAAGAAATGCAAAATTACACTGAAAGAGAGAAGGGTAGGATTCTTGGTCTCTGTAAATTCCTATAATTTGCTTAGTGCTTGCTTCTCAACATCTGTTCTGTAAAAAACTCAGATTTCTGACTCAGCAACTTCAGAAACTTAATTTGAAATTGTCACTCATTTACCACTCTTTTGCCAAAATTATTTCTGTGTGTATGTATGTGCATGTGAGTGCAGTGAGTGACAATTCCTGTGTACTTGCCATGATCTGGATTTTTTTTGCGTTGTAGGACTCATGTCTGCATCTCTATTGTCGTGGATCTTCAGGCAAGCGTTTATATCACTGGGATGCAGATGCTAAACAGCACTATTGCTATCAGGCACTGTCTCACACCCATGCTGAACTCACCTAAATGACTACATAAGATGCACAACAAAGGACAATCAGCCCCCAGGTTTCTGGGCAAAGTACATGCCTCTCAGTTCTGCCATTGATTTGTCAGGAGATGTATACTCAAGTAGATGGCTCAGAAGAGGATCCTTTAGGAAGAGTGTGGTCAGATTGACCTCACTTTCACTAAGCTGACAGCCTTGTGAAGAAAGTTAAACTGAATATCAAAATCATCAGCAAAAACCTCCTCTTTCTTTGATTGTACAGTTTAAGAGGAGCCATTCGAGCTCAATTTATTCTCTACACAGGAACTTCATTGATTATCTCAGACATTCATGCAGGAAGGAAGATGAGATAAGAAAGTTCTTTTTTTTTTTTAAGTGATTGCAAGATGGAGAAAACTGCTTTGTGAGTGTAATATATACCATAAAGTTTCCTTTGTATAATCTGCTACTGAAAAGTGAGAAGAGTTTACCTTTTCTGAACAAAAGAAATATTAGGGATGGGCTGATGATTACCAAGGGCAGAGATATGAATACTACAATTAGGGTATATATTCAGATATAAGATTAGCATACAAAAAAAAGTTTTCCTGGGAAAAAATTTGTGGAGGTTCTGCTATTTTCTTGCCTTGTCAATCACTAGCAGTGGGAAGAGAGACTGATCACTATTCTTTTTTTTTTTTTCCCCCCAAAGGATATTCTGGTTTTATCTTAAGCTATCAACCATAATAGGGATTTCCACTGACTTTGAGAGGGAATCAATCCTGATTCTAGAGTGCTGCCATGAATGGAGATGGGTATTCAGGTATGATCTACCAAAGTCAAATGAACACCAGTCCCACTCTGGTAGGAACTTGAGCTCTAGGAGCACACAGAGGTACTGCAGCTCTCACTGCAGCTTCCCTCACTGGTAGGTTACTGGAAAGGATAAGGAAGCACCCTGTGGTTTTTATCTGAACTTTGGTGGTTGTGCTGTGAATTTAAAGGATTAAGTATGAACATACCCTTGGAGGAGTGTCTGTGCTCTCAAGGCAGTTGCTCAAACGCAGGTATTCCCATAGCAGAAATCACCACACTCCCCAAGGAGTCAAAGCATGCGCTTTCACATCAGGACAGTTCCTGTGCATTGACTGATGCAGAAATTTACAGTTTGTGGATTTCTTCGGTCCATTTACAGAGTAACAAAAACTTCTTCAAAGACAGCCTCTTATGCAGGCAAGCTTTTCTGGTCACACACTTAAAAATTCTATTTCAGCTGAGGACACCTAAATATTGTGTGGAGAGAAACTGGAGTGGACAACAAAGCTCAGTCAAAATGTCTTAGCGCTCTTTTGATCTCAGGATTGCTGTGTGTCAGTCTAGTCCTCTGGAACAAGCCAAAGTGGCATGTATCAGTCATGAGTGGCACTAAAATGATGCTACAATTTGTGCTTTTATTCATAACACCTCTGCTGACAGCAGCTGAAGCCCGGCATGGGGGCCCCTGGAATGGCTGCACCAAAAGTACAGCAACACCTCAGCCCTCCATCACTAACTTTAAGTTGCCTTTGGAAAATATCTGAAAAGATATTAATCTCACCCATATCTTAAAACAAAGAGTAGTATCTGTAATGCCACTGCTAGACAATCATGAAATAAACCAGTAGAAACATTTTTACTTCACAGAACATTTCAACAGGGTCAGAACAGAGCTGGATGCAGCTGCTTCAGGAATTCCGAGCTGAAAAGCAAGAGGAAGCATGTCTCAGAGAGGAGCTAAGCAGATCAGCATGGGTACACCACCCCCTCCATACCTGTTTAGACTGGTGTTAGATTTTGAAGTGTAGAAGCAAGGGACTTCTGAATTCTAATATACTCTCCTACATGAACCCTTTTGGCCTCGGGCAAATTTCCTAACTTTTTTTGACTCCTATTGTTTACCTTCACAAATGCAAATAAAACTATACCACCTATGTCATATTAGTGTTGAGTGTTTGTACACTACTACTGCTTTTAACCACAGATTTATGCAGAAGCAATATCTCCCAGAAAGAGCTTGCTGGATCATGACACACCTTTTGAAAGCTCAGTACAAGGAAGAATATTTACATTTTGCATTTCTCTGACACATGTATGCAGGTATGCTTTCTAATATTTATTTTTTCCCAAATGCTCTGAAGCTGACAAATCAGGCATTATTAAATAGACACTTAAAAAAAATTACTCAGCTGCTAAACCAATCACTGTAGGTTGCAGCTCAAAATGAAGTTGGAAATCTGCACCTTTTAATAAAACAATCTGCTTGAGAGCTGATGATATTTGGTTATGGAATTTATCTGTAAATATAATTAAAAATTCAACGAGAGAGTGCTCTGAACTGAGGGGTAAATATTCAGCACGATGCAGAGTGCTCAAGCTACATGATTCCCATTATCGTTAATGGGAGTCCTACAGCTAAATCCCTAAGCATCGCGCTAAAAATTTACCCCCTAGTGTTTGCAGATGGAACAAAAGGATTATTGTACATACCAGCAGAAAATAAAGTTACCACTGACATTTTGACCAGAAAGCTTCCATCGGGATTGATCAGTGAAAGACTTAGCCTACTAATTCTCTCACAGACTGTTTCTTTGGGGTTTCTCCCATCTGAAAAGGCATTCTTGATTTTTATTTAATTCACTTCTGTTTACTGGTTTTCATGTCATTATATCTCTCAAATTCTTCTCCTTCTGGCTTCCTACCAGAACACTTCTCTCTGCTGCACACCAGGTTTCCTGGCTTCAGTACGCAAAAATTCAGGTCCCTGAACCTTAAACATAATGGACATAAGGACAGAAGAAAAGTACCCATGCCAATGACCTTTCATCTGAGTTAGCTGAATGTGCAAATTTACCCAGCAATAAAATGCTGCAGGGGACTTTGGGGTGATTAAAATTTTGAAGGGGGAGGGAAATTCATGCAGGCAACTTTATTTATGGCTTTAACCTTCTGCTCTTGGGTATGGACTGGCTACAAGGCTCCTACTCATGAGATGTCCCTACCCTGGTGAACCTGGTGTCAATTCTTATCCTGCCAGCAGATCAAACAAGCATCAGTTTATTAGCTGTGTGATCCATACACTATACAATGTGATCCATTCACTTTCTTAGGGCTTTTTGATAATAATTTCTTAAATAATGGAAAAAATGCTTCTACCCCATCTTTTAAAATGTATACATGTATATACACACATACCTATCTATATGAGAGGAAACCTCCCACTCTTTTAATTTCCAGTCTTGATTTCACAGATTCTAACTCAAAAATAAGCAAAAGTATTTGTTTATCATTTGTAGATCATGCTGCAATCCTGACTGTATTTTTATGGGTGAGTTTTAAAGCCCTCAACAACAGGGGTTTATAATGGAAACACTGATAGACTGTTATTATAGTGCTGGTCATAAATACAATGCAATTTCATTTTATGTAACATTCTTCATACAAAATATCACAAAATGTTTTACAGTAAGTATCAATTGAAAGCTAAAGCAAGGGGAAAAAGAATTTGAAGGCAAAATTTCATTGACTTTAGCAAGGGGGAGAGAATTTCTTTACAAACTACACAAGTAAAAGTCCAAAATTTCTTCTGTCCAAACTTTGTGTAGAAAGCTCTTAGAAGGATGGGAATACATAAAAACCATTCATTTCTCTCCAAAATTCAAGATCCCAGCTCCTAGTTCCACTATTTATATATTCGTGAAGCTCCATTACATACCTTGGCAAGGCCCTTCATTAGATAGTCTGCCGGGATCAGACTTAAAGTCCTAAATTGTCATTTATTTCCACAGGGCTAAGGGCACCTGACAGCTTGTAGCCTTATAGCCCCGACCCAAGAAGAGCAGAAGGTGCAAAGCAGCAAAGAATGAAGTCACTTGAATGACTTCCCCTCCCCACTCAAATTTTTAATCACCCCAAAGTCCCCTGCAGCATTTTATTGCTGGGTAAATAATATAATGAAAAAGTGCCTACATGACACAAGCCACATGGGCACAGACAGCTATTAAAACTGAAAAGATTTATTTCGTAACAATCTGAGGTAGCACACTTTAACTCTAGGTATAGCAACCCCTCCATTTCTGCTTGCCTCATTTGCATAAGTAATTGACAGCTTGTTAACAGCTCATTAGGAACACTGAAAACCATGTGACAGATACAAACCTAGTGCTAGAGGGGAGAAAATCTGTGAATTACAGTATATTGAAAACTCAATCAGACTCAGAATTACAGGTCAGAACACAAGTTGGTTATTTTATTAGGTTAAAAAAAAATTAAAAGGTTAACATACCATTTTTCGACCTGTATTTTTAAGATAGCAGGCTACAAGGTAATTAATTAAGAATCTGATTTGGAAATGATCTACTCTCTGCTGCCATGGGAAGGTTTAGGAATGATACAATGTTAATATACTAGAATAAATAATAATTGCTGCGAATTTAAAAAGAAAATCAAAAAGTCTTGATGTAGTATTCAATTTTTGTTTGGGAATATACCTTCCTCAAGAAAGCAAGTAGCTTCCAGACACTGCAATCTAATATTCTGTAACTGAGAAAAATGTGAGGAATAATTTGATTTTAGTCTATAAAAAGAAGATAAGTGTCCTGATTTGCACACTCTTACTATCTGTAAATGTTGATGATTTTTTTTTTTAAGGACATTTAAATATAAACAGTGCAAATGACAGTTATATCAGCAAATCTACTTTTTTGGATTAAACACACAACCCCCATAATCTTGCTTTTCTAGCACTGTTAGCAGAAATAGAGTAACGTGTAGAAATAAAATTATCTTCTTGCAAAAACTCTCCCTTTCTTTGAAACTGGATATGGATTCCCTGTAATTAAGTGACATTTGCTGATGAGGACAGAGCTGGCCAACTGCACACTAGTCTGTAGAGGAAATCAGTAAGCCATGTGATTTCAGATGTTCTTTCAAATACTAGTTTCCTCCCTCTTCCCTCTGCAAAAACACTAACAAAATGTGATTAGATCTAAACCTCTGACCCTGCAGCCAGACTAGAGACAATGTTAATGTGTGGGATTATCAAAATCCTCGAGTGCTTGTTCATATGAAGGGTTCCACTGTTTCAGTTTGAGGTGCAACTGCTGAAATATGGATGCATATGTTATTTAGGTAAGTCCCATAAAAATAAGTTCTGATAGAGTCTCTTGCCTGAAATTGTGGCTCTACTTTGGTACGATAAATACAGCCATATAACTACAGTACTCTGGCTGGTGGGGATAAAATCTTGTGTAGAAATGGTTTAAGAGAGATTAATGGATCCGTGACCTGTGGTACAACGAAAGTCGTGGTTTTAAGTCACTTTTGAAAGCTCCATCTTTAGTCTTCATTACAAGTAATGGCAGTAGGGCTGTTGTGCCCTCTGTGTTAATTACACCAACTCCTGCACTGGTGAAGTTACTCTGTTGTAACTACAGCAATATAAACTTCTAATGCAGACACGCTCCAATGGTATAAAGAGAGCTTTACACATGGTACAAATGACCCCAGCTGTACACTGAGTTTAGGCAAGGCGTGATTCACATACTCTGAAGAAAAATGAGCTAATTTTTTGCCCTTGGGCCCAGATCAACTGAAGCATTTTGCCTAGGGAAAATGTCAGTGCATGACTGGTGAGAAGCAGTGCCAACAGTCAAGTTCAAGATCACAGACCAAGCCTTCTAACATGGCAAATGAAAGAGATAGTAAACTCACCACAAATGAGAATAAGAAATTGGTAAAACCTAAAATTCCAAACCAAAAATCAATTAATTTTACTTATATGTACTTTTCTTTGACCATAACAGTACAAACAGCAATACAAATGCTGTGTTTGACAATAGATCTCATACCTGCGTACTGAACCAAAAGTCTCAAATAAAAGGGCTTACCTTGGGGTTTATCCCATGTCATGCTTCATTCCGCTGTATGGCTTCTCTGACAATATTCTTTGAAGTCTGGGCTTCATTTTGAAGTCCTTTTATTTTACCCTCCTTGATTTTTGCATATGAGAATCCCACTTGGATTTGGTTCCTCTAGGTCAAAGATAAATGCTGAAAATCAGTGACTGCTTTCAAAATGCAGATCAGTTTCCAGTTAGGCTGGACTGAATTGCAGCTGAAATTCTGGGAATATATTCTTTTTCTGTATTAAACACTCAGTCAACCTTTATAAGCAGATGACATGATTAAAATGAAGTTTGAACATTTTCTGTAAATTAATTCTCTGACTTATGACAAGAGCCTTCTGGTTTTCATTAACTTAAGTGCCATTTCCTTAGGACTCTTATTTTTACAGTTTCTAATCTACAGTTCTGTAATGACCTGGTCTCAGGAACCTATTATACTATATTTCCTTTCCCTCAGTCCTCAAACGACGGACATACAGGCTTTCGAAAAAAGGAAAGGGGCTGCCTCACTTTGGCATCCAGCTTATGAGCACATCAGATATGGAATTTTGTTACTGAGAGTTCATTATGGTGAATCCATAGCTGCAGTCCTCTTGGCTGCTTACAAGACTTCAGGTTTCAGTATCAGTGGTGAAAAGTTTCATCCAGCTTTTAGTACCTCCTTGTACCTTTTAGTGCCTTTCCTTACAGAGGTCATGTTGCCCATCACTTCACACTGCTGCTAACTAAAGATTCATTTCCAGAGTGCCAAACCACCATAAACAAGCTGCTTTGGCATCCAGGTGTCCAAGCACAGTATTGCACTTTAGGGAACAGAAGTTATCTGGAAGCCTCTTTATGAAGCGTGGGGTAGAGTTTTGGGTTTGCACCTGTGTGACACTATTGTTCTGAGTAAAACTAAGTCATTCTTCATCTGGTCATACCAGAAGCTCATACAGAATCTGTAGTATCTTTATACAGCCCTTGCCACAGTGGCAAGTACATTTACTCACTAGCTTTCCTCTAGTTTTTCAGTTTCTAACTGTGATTTTAGGGTGACATTAATATACAAGTAATAAATATCAGATTCATTTTATTTTTTCAGCTCTTTCCTATCAATATACATTGTTTACGTTTGACTATTGTCAGCAAAATTTATTTAAATATATCTGTAAAGTTAATTTCTTCTATCTCTTCTTAAGTAATAAAAAACATATATATAGGCTTCTAAAGGGCAATACCCTCTACTGTCAGGATGACTACCAAAGACATCCTGACATCTCTTTTTTACATGGCTGGAATGTGTGTGAAAGTGATACTGTGTTTTTTAACGTCAAACTTGCGAGTCCATTCTTCAGGTATCCTACTTCTTTCCAGCTTTATCCATTTTGTGCTTTCTCAAATATTCTTCCCATTCAAACAAATAATGTAAAGAGCTGTAATATGTGCAAAGCCTGGGTGAAATAATGTTCTCTCAAAGCTTGGGAAATGAGACCAGATTTCAGCACTGACCAATGAAATGATAAAAAACCAAATGCACACTTTCTAATAAGATCTGAGCATCCAAATTTGCAGAAGCCACAAGATATCTTGCAATGTTAGAAGTCACATTTTGGAATTGAATTTTGTTTCAAGGGAGGAGAACTCAATGGTGGAGCAAATTTTGCATGTGTTCTTTCATAAATTATGACATCATCACACCAGTTTTACAGAGTGACACTCTACAGACAGCCCCCATTTAGACTTTGAGGACCTTGCAAAATACAGCCATTCTTTAATGAAATCTGAAATGAAGATGTAACTATAAATACTGTGTTCTAGGAATAAGAATAAATAATTCAAAACAAACTCTTCGAGTTGCTACATCTATATAGGTAATAGGCAGCAGACAAGTTTAAATGACAATCAAATCCATAAGTGACATTTTCTCTAGACTATTACTTTATTTTCTGCTGCACTTCTACTGGACATCACTTGCTATATATGTTTCTAAAAGCCCAGCATATGAAAGAACAACAAAAGAGAAGCAGAAAAAAATTCCAGGTTGCAAATAAGCTGCAGGGAAGGGCTGTGAAAGCATGTCTCTGAAGCAGTCCATCTACAAGTGTTTGAGTATCTTCCTGAATACATAGGTACACTGGAAATACCTCTGTTTTAACTCACTAACATAGCTGGTTGGATAAAGGTGCATAAAGAAATAGCCAGGTGTTCAAACATCTTTCCAGCTTTTGAAAACACTGCCATCCCAGAGTTCAGTTAGCACATCTCATACATACACAGATTTGGAAAAAATTACAGAATTTTAATTTTTTTTTTAGTAACTTGTGCTATGGATGCATGCTATTGTGTGTGTCATAAGTTGAAGCTAGAATTTGCCTGCTTTTATCCGCAAAACTTCTGAGCCACTGCACTAAAGTTCCCCATTCCTCCCTAAGCACTGCAGGGGCATGTAAAACAAAAGCAGGTGGAGGAAGCACAAACATAGATTTTACATATAATAACACACAAAAGAAACCCCAAACAAGTTTTGGCATTTAGTACACCAAGCCAAAACCAAGAAAAGTAACTTAATTTATGAGATAGACAGCACAGGATGTCTACCAGGACAGATAGTCTTCTGCATCTTTACTTCTATTCTAGAGTCAAATATATTATTGCTTTCCTTAAGCTCTTTTCCTTACTGAAATTGCAGTAGCAGATATTCACCATAGCAAACCTTTCCACTCACTTGAAAAAATCAGAATATATCTAGGTATCAAAGTATCTCAAACAATCAAAACAATCTCAAAACTTCTTCACTACCCTTGTGTGGTGCAGTTGTATATATGTATGGCTCTCCCCACCAAGCACCTAACAAGGTCTTAGGACTCCATAAGTAATTGTTTATTAATTACTGTCTTCCATCAAAAATAGGTTATTATTTCAAGGTAATGCTTCTATATGTACCAGTTTCAAATGCAGGCATATTTTTAGGATGGGCATGTTAATGTGTATGAGTTTATGTTTATGCCTCTATGACTGTTGATCTGCACGTGTCTAATTTCTGTGTATTCTACAATACACAAAATCTCTGTTTCAGGTACAAAGCTACAGAAAAACACCACCGTTTGGCATCACCTACATATAGAGGCAGCTCCCTTGAGTACTCAGTTACACTGCTGTTGGGCTGCCATTTTTTGTCAGTTCCCTTCATGAAGCCTTGGAGGTTTAAAAAGCCATGTATTTAATATGGCAGGTGTGGAAAATCTAAAGCACCTCTGGTTTCTTGGACATAAACGTTTTGTCTTGTCATCGTTTGCTAACTCAGCTGCAGTGAAGGAGAGGTTATTACAGAGACTGACCTAAAATTGGAGAATTAGGTCCTATGAATATTTCAGACAGCACAGATCACTGGACTGGGATATCTCCATCCAGAATTGTTCTTCGCTCCACACATCACAGCAGAAAGTCCTAATAGTGCTGTTGTATAGAGCTAGTGCTTATTCTGATATTTTTTAAATTCCTACTTTCATTAGTAATACATCTAATTAAAGGTCATTTACCCCCCACCTGGGAGCCCCTTGTGCACATCTGAATGAAACAGTTCAAAACTCTGTCCTTTTCCACTTCCATTTCACTCAAGTAACGACAGGGTTAAATTGCTAATAGAGGTTTCATGAGGTCTGCCAGAGCCCACTCTCCAACACTTACATCTGTTCAACAATTATTACAGCATTTTTGTCATAAAAAATTCAACACCCTGAGTGTCGTGCTAGCAAAACCTGAAAATTTATGCAGTGAATAGAATAGCTAATTTCTCTGAGGAAATGCAGGGGGGAAAATTACAGATTTAACTTAAATTCTCAAGTACTGTAGAGCACACATCTGACTCCCTCTTTAGGTTTTGTCACCATGTAACATAAGTAGGAATACCATCTACAGTAGATCAAGAAACCTTTGCAAAGCAAATTTATTCCTTCGAAGAAACAATGCCTAAAACTCAGAAGGGGGCTGTACTGGATTCATCGTTTTACCTCACAAAATCTCATTTAAATAATAAATTATTCAGATTACTCTCAGGATAGGGTTATTCTCTCACTACCTCTTGCTGTTACAGAGTGAACCACGCCCTTCGCAGGGTACAGGTAACCGACAGATATGCAGAGACAAAAAGCCGACAGAAAAACAGTCTTTTGTCTCCTGAACTTTGTGTCAGGCTGCTTGATGTTTGTGGTAAAAGGAAAAACAAAACAGAACCTGCCTCGCTTCTTCACAAGGCTAGGAATATGGATTTTATGCTAAACCTAATGCTGTCTAGTTAAGATGCCAGTGGACTGGAACAACATGCTAGAGGCTATAGCCTTCTATTCTCCAGGGCCAGACTCTTACTTCCAGTACCGGGGGTTCAGCCGTAACCATAATTGCAGCCATGACGAGCGGGGAGCTCTTTCAGTGTCACCAGAGCAACAAATAAAACAAATGGTTTGGGAGCAGAGGCAGGGGCCTTTTTCAACACATAAGGTGCAAAGAGGACGCTGGTTGAAGTGAGGACAGATACCGTCCCTTCCTTCAGGATATTCCCTGCTGAGATGATGAGAGGTGGACAAATGCTGCTGCTGTGGCAGAGGCATTCATATGTGAGTTCAGATAAAAATTCCAGATTGGCTCAAAGGATATTTGCAGGCATTTTTGCCTTTTCTCACAAACAGTGCAGTAAGGTTACAAAAGTACAGACTCGATGGAATGTCTGTAGGGGCTGGACCTGTTAGACCAGTCTGTCTCTCAGGCATTGGAAACCATGGGTGCTAGCCCTCAGAGAGTCCATAGGGCCTAATTTGTTAGCAGTAAAAAAAACTGTTCAGAGAAGATTTGCCCTTGCAATTGAGTGCTGGACCAAGGTTTCAAGTAGCCAGCATACTGGTGATGTTTACATAGTAACTGCCAGATTTAATTCTTATTTATTACTACTTTTTTTTCCTGATCATCAGATTTGGTTGCAAACAGGAAAAAATGTCTAAGAAAACCAAACACTTGGGTTAAGTAAGAATGATTTTCACCCGAGAATTCAGTAACTAGTTCTAGCTGAGGGTCAGCTTCCCAAAGGCTTTGGGAAGCCTGGGACCCACAAAAGTACTATTTCAATGTTTATTGTTACTCACTATGTCATTTCTATAAAATCAAATGTTCTCAGAGTATTTTTAAAATACATTTTTTTGATTCTTTCTTTTTTGTCTAAATAAAAATTGCAAATATGCATAGTCAGTACCCATGTAGGATGGTTGGCCATCACAGGGCACAGATGCCAAGTGGTGGTAGATATTCCAGCATCAGAATCTTTTTCCTTGTCAAACTCCCTAGGCAGTTGTGTTAATGGCTCTGGAGCTGCCTCTGGGTCTGTCATGTGGGGTAGCAGCTGATGGGTTTTCTGCAGTTTGCTCCTGCATGACATCTTCCTTTAACTCATCTTTGGTTGTGACGAATTTTTACATTATTACCTACTTGGAAATAAGATCCTATAAGTTTTGCATTAGGGCTATGATTTCTTCATAGATTTGCGTGCTTCCCTCAGAGCTCACATGTGTGTATTTTCCTCTGTAGCACATCCTCTCGACAACTTTGAATGCCATGCAGTTAAATTACATCCTGACAACAAAGAAATATTGGAGCAAATGAAACTACTAAGGATTTGTTTCTCCTTGCCCTGATCACCATCCTGTCCTCTCTTGCCCCCATTTTGTTTACAATTAGTGGATCATTCTTTGTTAAGTGAAGCAAATCTTCTTCTCTCTTCTCTTCTTCCATAGGCCAGAAGGAAGCTTTCAGCCTTTAGGTTGTTTACAGACTGGTTATATAGATTATTGGCTGTTCACGCTGCATGAGTTTGCCATTTAAATTTCAGGATCTTAATCCTGAAAAGATTAACTTGAACTCGGATGGGTTGTTCAGAACACATGTAAATCTTTGCTGCACTGCAGCATTTGAGGACCAGCTCTTATGAAGTCTTTGAGGTAAGGAGCCCCAGACCTGGTCATCTGTTCTCCCATCCAAGTGTGAGAGCTCTGCTGTAAGAACCAGGGCAGGACAAAAGCGCTCAGCAGTTTGCACTGGCGAATAGAGATGAGTCCCTGAGGAGAGCTGCTACGCTTGACTACAATATAAATACTAAATGTAAACAAATTTGTAAAGCTAACCCGCGTCATACTATCATTGCTGTTACTTGACTGAAATATTTTAAGGAAAATAACTATTAGTAAGAGGCAAATTACACACTTTCATGCAAATTTTGAAAAACATTCATTGGAAACTCTGTGAATCTTTCCGTTTTTGCAGGCACTTTCAGAAACACAAGGCTGTTGTCCTACGCATTCACTGCTAGCAAATCATGTCTCCAACAAAAGAAAATTGGCAAATTTATTCACAGTTGATTTGGGGGATATACAGTACAAAATCAGTGTATGTTTTTTCTTTCCCATTGTTTTTGTTTTGATAACAATCTGTGTAATCTAGTTTGGATCTATACCTTTCTTCCTAACTTGCAAGGGAAATCCCATGGAGTCTAAAGAAGTGTGTTGAGTAACCTTGTTTTATGGGAACAGCCTTTGAAAATCTTTTATTCCTGTTTGATAACAACAGTGTAAAAAATCCTGCATCAAATTTTCTGATTTCTGTTTAAGAGGGGAGGAAAGCCTTCTTTGATTGCTTTCAGGCTTCTCTGATGTGAGCAAGAAGCAGGCCTTGACAATATGCTCTTTTCTTTGGTGGCAGACATGGATTAAAGATAGGCTGTGCCAAAGAGTCACTTCGCAGGACAGTGTCACAATTAGTCTTGTTCAATATAGAATGCAACAAACTACTGAGCACGAATGGGGAATGTCATAAATGGATTTTGCCATCAAAACAATGTTCAAGTTGCTGCACCATGAGCTTAACTTCAGAGACAGATCCAGCGTAAGTGTTGAAGAAAAGGATCTGCCCTGAGGATTTCAGATGCACCCTGCCCTTTAAAAGAAGTGAGGCTCTTTATAGACCTTATGCACACAAGCAGGAGATAACCACTACTAACGGACTCAAACTAAAGTAAGGAAAACTGTTTAGTTAATTTTCAGACAGCTTTAGAGATCTTCCTTGATGATAGCATATTCGTATAAACTTTGCAGACTCCACTTGCCCTTTTAGCTGCAGATTCATTCTTCATCTCCTAAAAATAAATCCTTGCTAAGTTAAGGTTTTAAAGCACTCTTGTAATGCTCTGGGAGAAAAAAACACCTGCAGTACAGAGGAAAGACCTGATAAGTCCCCATGAAAGAAGGCAACCAGGAAACAGCAGCTCCCACCTCCTAAATGCTACCTGCCTTCAGCAATACAGCTCTTCAAACCCATGCATAAAAAGCCAGATACTCAATTTTCTTTCTTATGCCAGATAGGGAAAAAAGAAAAAAAAAGTTTTGAGGAAATATCTACAAAGCTAGCTAAAAAGGCCAAGGGGTCAAGGCCGTTGTGCCCTGTGTTCTCCCACTTTCTGCACTTCCATCCCTCAGTCCTGACTGAGCTCTGGAGACTTGCATGCATCCTAACGTCATTAAGACAAAATTCACATTCAACATGATTCAAAGTCAAAATGCAAGCAATTACAGTAAAATATATGTTTATAAATAGATTCAGTGGGTTTTTTTGTATTTTGTATTTGAACTGTTCTTCACATCCTTGTTCTTCATACATAATCAGAAAATTTGGGTGTGTTTTTCATAAGTTTTATTTCATAACTCAGTCTTCCTTGCTATCTTTTGTAATCTACGAGCTGAGAGACTTGAGCTATGTGTAAGTGGTTAATAAATCTCTCCTTCTACACAGGCCAAAGACAGGCTCAGCAGAATCTACTCTCCTGTGCCAAAGCCACTCCTGGATGTAATACAGTCTGTCCTCAAAGGCGGACTTGAGCAGTTTCACCTCCTGGAAGAAAGTCTCAGAAAGTTTGGATTTTCCCACATACCTCCTGCAGGCTTAAATGCTTATTTTATTCTTGTTATATTTTTAACCTAAAACTATTTGGGCCTGATTCTCAGGTATACCCAGTCATGCACAAAGGTGTAATAGCACAGATTTCAGTGGGATCACTTCTGCTGCACATCTGCACAAGCAGCAGCACAAACAGGACCACAGTCGGGTTTGAGTTTACCTGGCTTTCCTTCATACTGATGAGTCAGTACAGAGTCACAGCTATCTCTTATCCTCCCAGAGTATGGCTCTGTTTCAAAAACCCAAAATAGCAAAGTCTGCTGCACTGCCAAACAGGAGACCCAGATTAAAGAATTTCAGACAGCAGTCTATCACAAGCCCGTCAAAACCATGTATATCGTGCAAATAGTGATCGGAGAGACAGATCAGGTGACTGAACCAATATAGCAGCGCAATATGTTCGCTACCTTAATTATCTCAACTTTTTTTTTTTTTGGTGAGAAACCAAAACTATTTGCTTCTTCCCTCCTTATAAAGATATTTAGTGTTACTATGCCTATGGTTATGGAATTATTTTTAACATAGGATTAGAAATGGAGAATGGTTTTTGAAATAGGTCTTTTGTTTAAAAATGTGTGGTATCATTGAGTTGGTACTCCAAAGTAGACTTTTATGCAAAAATAGCTTCTCTCCACTGTTCCTTCTGCTTTGCCCTTTCCTTCCTCTCCTCGGAAGCTCATGAGGCTGTCTTCTACCTTTTATTGAAGAGTCAGCAACCAAGGCAAACTAGTACACACAAGGGGAAAAGCAGCAGTTAGGAAAAAATCTATTACTCTTTGAAAAATTGTCCCAGCATTATTTTTAATCTGAGCACAAACAGAAATTTGTCAGTGAATACTGCTTCAGTTTGCTTCAGTTTATAACACGGCCATTAAATCCATATCAAACATGTGTGTTTTAGAGTTAAACCCTCTAAGACAATGAGATGAAATAAGTAATCATTTGATAGAAGTACTTATAATGAATTAGATTTGAAAATGTTGGAAAGTCATTCAAGGAAAATCCGTCTTTTACCTTACACTGAAAACATATCATTAGCCTTAATTTAAGTCAAGGTGAGGAGGGGAAGGGGGGCAAGAGGAGGGGAATAGGCATTGCAGGAAACTCTTGAGTGAGTATTGTTTAATCCCATTTAGGGACACTTTGAACAATGACATATATATAATGAGATATTTTAAATTCTTTGGTCAATCTCTAGCTAAAGGCTTTTACTGTGGAAAAAATAAGTAATTCAATAGGGACTACACAGCCTTTCACATGCTTTTATTCTTGATTTGTTGGACATGTATAACATAAATTTCAAAACCAATCTATTAATGACTTAAATTGGAAACTGGTTTCCTTTGCTTTACGTACAGCATTTCAGTAACAAGCATAATAACAGGTGGATCAATAGATGCTATTTGGTGCAGTATTTGAAGCATGTTAGCATTAGTCCTGTATCTCTATTATTGAACATTATGTCAACAAATTTCTGTTTCAAGGAGGATAGAAAAAATATTTTCCAGTGTCAAGGTTATTTAACCACATGAAATGGTAAGAAGTTTTTGTTTCCTCCTAACCTTGCCTCTTCCTTTTTCTTCTTCTTCTTTTAAATAATCCATGTTTTGATCAAATCAGTGGATGAAAAATATATTTTTGCATCAAATCTTTGTGCTGTCAACTAAGATTATGTTCTCTAAAATGGACAGTGGTTCTGGGAAGAAAATCAATTTTTTTCCTCTTAGAGACACATAAAAAAAGAGAAAGTCACTAATGTAAACACAAATTTAGAAAGTAACAGAGACAAAGTAAGAGAGAACAAAAACAGTTGAATTTACCATTTGAAGAATTTAGCTAGGGAATTATTTCCGACCTATAGTTCTCAAACACAGCATGAAAAGACAGAAAAATGAAATTTTAGTCATTAGAATTTGACAGCTCACAGTCATAATATGCTGACATGTGTAACAGGAATTAAGGGGTTCTGCAGGCAGAATCAGCACAAATATATTTTTTTAGGCAAATAATTTCTTTCAGCTCCATGAATCACACAGCATTGAAGAATCACTGGACACTTACAAATGACAGGTACAATATAATTGTACTCTTCTTTATATCATTTATTAAGTACCTTTAATCCAGAGGTATTCATTACCACCTAACTAGAACAAAATCTGTATGCCACAAATAAAAAGGGGCTCTTTGTGGTGACCACAGCCACAGCAGGGAACAGCTTGATGGCTGCAGCCAAAACAAATTCTGTAACTCCTTGACGCTCACCTATAAACTTAAGGCCTATTTTTTTATCTGGGAAAAAGCCCTGAAACCACTTCAGTATTCCACAATGGATGTGCCATGTTTAACTAATGCTTGTCAAACCAGGCTGTGACTGCACCAGAATTCCTCAGACTTTGAAGGTGTAAAGCACTCTTGGTTCACCTGATCATTAAGAAATCCATCAAACATACAGTAGGTTTGCAGTCTTAAAATGTCAGGTTTGTGAGGAAAGCATTTTACCTACTTAGTAATACAGGCGAGTGCACTTTAAAAGACTACATAAATTATTTCCATTTTTAGAATGCATTTCGTAGATGCCAACATGTTTTCTGGACACTTTACAATCCTTTCAGAAGAACTCTTGGAGGTTCTAACCCACAGACTCGTAACTCAAAGACCAATCCCAAACACATATGGCTTTTGCTTTACTTATATGTTGGACAACTCTATGGATCACATTTATAGGGCTCAGGCAGCTGATGAGAGCTGGCTCAAACTGGGAAGGTGAGCTCAATTGGCTTGAGCTGTGTGGTATGGCAGCAGCTGAGCAGCGGGTAACAACGGCAGAGATACAGCATTGCTTTCACACTTCAGCATATGACTCATGCAGAATATGAGTGACTCACATGCAGTATGTCATACTCAACAAAACTGAGCATACTCAGGGAAAACCTGAATATAATATAAGCATCATGCTCATCACCTTGTAGAAATAGCTGGGATAAATCCCTACTGCCCCCTGCTTTATCACTATTAGCTACAAAGAATCAAGGATGAGCTCAACATGCTGATTTCAGAACATTTCTCTAGCAGAATCACTGGCATTTTATGAGCACTACATCATAAGGCTTGTTTCCAGCAGGTGTAACTTTATAACATCCAGGTCAGGTGTATTAAGCAACAGGGGATGCATTTCTTTGGCAGTAATCTGCCACTGTGGCACAAACAATCAGGGATGAGTATCTGACTCAACAAACAGCTGTTGAAATTCTCCCTTGCCTTTTGTTTCTAAGCAGATGGCACAACCCACCCAGCCTGTACCCTATGTGTTGTGCAAGTTCAACAAGCTCTTCAGCCGGTGCAGAACCAGTTCCTAACTCAGTACCATAAATCTGCCAACTTCTCTTTGCATATCCTTGAATCCTGCAGAGAGGATAAAAATATCTTTGGAGCTGACAGTCTTTATGTTTTTACGGTTCTCTGTTGCATAAACCCTGTGAAGGCAAAAAACCTTGGTAGCCAAGTGTTTCCAGGTAGTAAGGGATGGGCCAAGGGCAAGCAGTACTACTGGAAATCTTTTTGACAGAGTTTCATTTGCTGTTGCGTACGTAAGAACTATCTTTTAGGGCAACAAAGAGGGTTAGTCATACTCTTCCATCATTTTGCTTCTCTCCATATATTCATCTCCATTGACCATAAATAAAATCCTTTGTCAAATCCATGAAAATTTCAAAAGGTGAAAAGAGAAAAGTAGTTCAGAGAAATTACATAGCATACATCTTGGATCCTGAATTCAGTTACTCCTCTTTCAACCCTCTGAACTACCTATGCTTGTCTGAAGCTTATCATATGTATCAAGAATTTTTCCTTCTGTCTTTCCTCTTCATTTGTATGCCGGCATTTTTTCTTCCAATTTCAATTTTTCCTTCAAAAAACCCATCCCCTTCGTCACAGGAGAATTTGACTTCTGTGCCAAGACCTAAGGAATTGCTATGCTCCCTTCTAAAACTTTTGTTTCTATTTCCATGAATTCAGTACTAACTCTAGATATGTGAACTTTTGATGTGTTAAATTATCATCTAATGTGTTAAATTATCTGATGTGTTAAATTATCATCTTCTGTCTTTTGCCATGCCCTGTATGCCTTCCTTTGGATTTGCACTTGAAGATGCACTCACCTGAAAACATACTCCAGACTCTGCAGTGAAAGAATGAAAAGAATGAATAAATGAATTCTGCTTGAAGTGACAGTATGTATTATGAAAGAAGTTTTAATTTCAGATAATAAAGACTGAACCCTACTCTCCAGAGGCCTGTGATAATGAGCAGACTAATGGTGGCAAACCCCACCTCCCAAAGATACTGCACTGTGTTCATGGGCTCAGCACTGAACCAGCAGTGCCCTTTATTTCTTCCTCTTTGGATCTGGCATGTGTCAGTTGAGGTATCCAGAGACAGCACAGATGCCCAAACGTGGGCAGGAAGCCAGGTTGCAGGGCTTACAGTATAAATATATATTTTTTTTAACTTCATGCATACCCTTTTTCCCAGTAAGTGTGTTTTTCGGGCTTAGAAACTCTGTGTTCTTAGCTATTTTAAGAAACCTGAAGGGTGAGAGATGGAGAAGCAGCAGACATGTTGGCAACAAAGATTGCTCCATGAACAGAATGCCAAGATTAAAAACAACCAGGGAAAAAAAAATAAAAGAAAAAAAAAGAAGAGGAAAAAAAAAAATAAAAGAAGAGGGATACCTTTGACTTTTTCTTGTTCTTCCATCTCAAAAAATTGGCTCATCTGAAGCTGTTGGTTTCTGGCAAAGATTTAATATTAAATGAGAGAAATAGCATGTTCCTGAAGCAAGGTGATTTACAAAGTGAAGCTAGATGTGCATTCAGCTTCTTCTACTTGGCAGCTATCATGAAGGGTAAAAAGATTTACCATTTCTTCAGAGGGTATATAACAGGGTTGCCCCAATCTGTCAGGAAGTGTTAGAACTCTGTAAGACTTGAAGTGGGATTTAAAAGTTACTGAAGCTCATTTGTTCACAATGTCAGGTGTGGATCCACCCCAATCAAAATAAAAGATAGGAAGAAGGAAATATTGCAGGGAGTCCTAAAGGGAAGTTCTTCATACAGCCAAGCTTAGTGAGAACAGTAAATAAAGAAGGAAAAGGCAGAAGTTGAAAGAGAAAGAAGGAAAGAAGGAAAGAAGGAAAGAAGGAAAGAAAGAGAGAAAGAGAGAGAGAGAGAGAAAGAGAAAGAAAGAGAGAAAGAGAGAAAGAGAGAAAGAGAGAGAGAAAGAGAGAGAGAGAGAGAAAGAAAGAGAGAAAGAGAGAAAGAGAGAAAGAAAGAGAGAAAGAGAGAAAGAGAGAAAGAGAGAAAGAGAGAGAGAAAGAGAGAGAAAGAGAGAGAGAAAGAGAGAGAGAAAGAGAGAAAGAAGGAGAGAAAGAAGGAGAGAAAGAAAGAGAGAAAGAAAGAGAGAAAGAAAGAGAGAAAGAAAGAGAGAAAGAAAAAGAAAGAAAGAAAGAAAGAAAGAAAGAAAGAAAGAAAGAAAGAAAGAAAGAAGAGAGAGAGAGAGAGAGAGAGAGAGAAAGAAAGAAAGAAAGAAAGAAAGAAAGAAAGAAAGAAAGAAAGAAAGAAAGAAAGAAAGAAAGAAAGAAAGAAAGAAAGAAAGAAAGAAAGAAAGAAAGAAAGAAAGAAAGAAAGAAAGAAAGAAAGAAAGAAAGAAAGAAAGAAAGAAAGAAAGAAAGAAAGAAAGAAAGAAAGAAAGAAAGAAAGAAAGAAAGAAAGAAAGAAAGAAAGAAAGAAAGAAAGAAAGAAAGAAAGAAAGAAAGAAAGAAAGAAAGAAAGAAAGAAAGAAAGAAAGAAAGAAAGAAAGAAAGAAAGAAGAATTAGAATGTTATTGATAATGTCAAACTTGATTATTTTTGGACACTGCCTTACAGTTTGTATGAGGACATGAGGATTAAATACAGTTCTACATAGGGTTTTTGCATTTGTAAGAAAAAGAAAGCTAAAAAATAGCACTGCATAACCTCTACAAAATGGGTCACAACTGGACTAGAAGTAATTGCAGAAGTCCCATTTTGTCTGACAACATTTCTCCAATGGTCTGTCCAGATTTCTGTCTAATCTAATCTATCCATACGCCTATCACTTTGAAAACGACTCGCCATTTTTCACATTTTATTAATCCACCTTTGAAAATCCAAAATATGATTCAGAAGCAGGAAATGGCCTTGTGAAACAAAAGTAATAAGTAAAAGCACATGCTTAAATCTGTACACTGTTTTACTATACAAGAATTAAAATGCATACTGCATCTCAAAGATCTTTTTTATTCTTTCTAAAGCAAGAACTAATGGAATAAGGGAAAGAAAAGTTTCCACGGCCCAGATATGTCTTTGCTGAATCACTTTGTAAGGTGTGGACAATTGAGTCATAAACTTTCACACTACAGATGGCTGTGTTTCTTTCATAGTGAATCAAGCTCTAAGAGATCTGTGACACTTTATGTTATATGTTAACTAGAGAGGCATATTATGTAAAAAGCACATAGGGTTTCACATGCACTAGTGCTCTCTGCACAAGAGAGCATCATTTTCAATATTCACTCATAAAACCAGCTTCCATTTTTATTTACTAACTTTCTTCTGCAATTGTCTGAAGTACATTCATACTACAATCAGACTTAATGGAGATCCTGCTTTGTAGAGCTTCATAAATCTATTAAATACATTGTTTTGTATCCCATAATTTGTTGGTTTTTTGTTTTTGTTTTTTTTTTTTTACTTTGAAATAGAAGATTTAATATGAAAGAAAACACAAGCAACTAGATATACATATGTTTTTCTACATGGTAAAAGTGTCCAAATATTTTAGGCACATTTTAGAATTTTAGAGTTAATATGACAATGCAAAAATACTTGCTGTCTATCTTAAATCAAATTCTCTTCACTGCAAGGCCTTGCAACAGAAACACGGATACCTGTAACTACAGGTGCACAGTGTGCAGTTGCGGTGACACTGTAAGGGTTTAAGAGCTCCAGTAAAAATTCCTATTTACATTTTGACTGTATGTGCAATCCTTATAAACATTAATTTTAAAACCAAATTAAAGAGCTTAAAATCATGCCTCCCCAGCTGACAGACGGTTCCGTGGCCATGAACCAAAGGGCACTTGATGAGGAGGATCAATAGATAGAACAAAGATTAGCACTTTGTTTGTTTGAGCAAAGAACATTTTGTTCTCATTTTCCTGAGTCAGTGAAACATTGTTACACACTGTACAAACTGCTTCTAAGGCAATTATGAATAACTGTGTATTTAAAACAAAGAAAAATTATAGGCAAAGAAGATTACTACAGTCCACCTCTCAAGATATATCCTCTTCTTTGGGCACTGCTGCTTCACACAAACCTATAATTTGTTATTGAGGAGGAATTTTTCTTTATTAGAAAAAAGACTGTATTCATTACTGTGCTTCCAGCCAGAAAGGGACTGATGCTGGGGATTAATCTCTGTAGTTTTGAAACTTTTTCTTCAAAATCTGTATCATCTGAGCTTTTCTAGAGATGTAAAAATGTGTCAGGCTGAATTTAAAACCATGCTTTAGATCAAGCTGGCTAAACATCTTGACCCAGCAGACAAAAATTTCTTGGAGTAACTGAAGGATCACATTTCAGTCACGTCTCTAAGTGCATAAACTAAAGGAAACAGTAAAAATAGGTGGTAGATGAAAAGACAGACACAATGAGAACAGAAGTTTTCAACTCTCTTTCAGTATCTTTCAAGATAAAGATTACTTCAAACGCACTAAATTTTCCACACAAACGATTGGCTTGATCACTAATCTAGGTCTCATGATTCAAAGTTTGTTATTAACACTTTTTAGCTTGAGGTAAGAATCAGATTTCCTAATATTTAATCTATATAAGCACTAATAAACTTAATTAATTTTTTTACAGCTTCTATCATATCCCCTCAACCATGTTGTCTGTGGTGTAAGGGTCCCTGCTAAGTCTGTTTCACCATTATTCCCATTCATGTGAAATTTTTGACTAAAGACAAACTTTTGCTTCCACTTGGTTCCCAAATCAAGGCTAAAATTGCAGGTGTGGTGTCTGTTTTAGCTTCTCTCATATCTTAGTTCTGTTGTGGTCTTTAAATACCTTGAGGTATTTAGAGGTAGTAGATGAGTCATCTAAGCCATGGAAAATGTGTTTCATTATGACAATATAGAATCTGAGGATTGTTCTTAAACTATAGCTCTGTAATGTTTGCTACCAGTCTTCAAAGACATTTGAGCCTATTTTGCCCAAACAAGCCACTGTGAACTCTTTCCTTTTGTCTCATCTGCCTTACGTCACTCTGCTGTTTTAGGTGTGCATTAAAACCTCCTGCATTTTTTTGTTTATTGCACATAAACTCTTTTACATGTGGCACAACTGGAGTTTCAGACACTCATCAAAATAACCTGCTTGTTAACTCACTTCTACACCCACATCTTTAGACAGATTACGAAGGTCTTGCAGACTAATTTGTCCCACATAATTAGGTCCTGAGAGCTTTGCAATATACTTTCTTACTATGCTTTAAATTCCAAAAATACCTCTTCGGAGGTAATTTGACACATAAAATGCATGCAGTCCTCAGTGTGTTTGCCACATGTTTTGCTGTTTCCTGCTATGTTAATATGCCCTTTCATCATTTCCTCTCACCACATCCTCTTGACTGTGCTTCTTTCACCCCCTCCTCCATACACTTGCACTGACTTATCACTACTCCTCAGAGAGTTTCACTTACACTGGAAAGTAGCATCTGTAAAAGAACCAGTTGGTTATAATTTAGAGAAGAAATTATGGCAAATAATCAACCTTTTGAGTTTTAGATCATAATATTTTCAGGGCAACTTTCAACTTCTGTTTCTACTCTTTTTTTTTTTTCCAGCCACAGCTAATTATCTTCTTGCCTGTGTTCATATTACATTAAACAAGGCCATTGAAATATATTTTACTGGCAAATTCAGAAAGATTGAAAATGAGTGTTAACAAAATGATGCTTTCCAGAGCAAGGGCAGGTTTTGATAGACTTACTCAAGTAGGAAGCAATATGATCTCCCAAGGAATAGAGTACCAAAAAGTGGATGTTATATTGCTCCCAATAGAATCCTTAACTCCCTTGCCAAAATACATTTAATGTGCAACCATTTCTACTGTAAAACAAATGCTGAAGAGGTGCAGTCAGTGATATTTGCACAGGTTCATTCTCATTAAAGGCTTTTATAATAGCATTCACTCTGGTGTAAACTTTTAAAAATTGACTTCTAGATCCATTAATCCCCTTCATCTCCTTCTCAGGAGCTTAATGTGTGACATTGTAGCTAAAAGGACTAGCTTGGTCCTTAGATGAATAAACAGGGGAATACAGAGTAGAAGTACAACAGTTACATGTGTTTTTAATAGCAGTGGGACCAGTCCTAGAAGGGTTGGAAAGACTTTGGAGCAGGAAAGACCTCAAAGATGGAATTGGAGGATGACATAGAGTGAAAGACATAAATAACTCTATTTAGTTTAGAATAATGCAAAGGATAACTTGATTACTGCACATCTCTAGAGATATATATATAAGGACTTAATACTAGGGGAATCTTCATCCAGAAGGAAAAAAAATAATTTTTTATAGAATTGCAAAAAACCAACAGCTAAAGACTAAACTTGTATTCCAGATGCTCAGTGTTAACAGCATTGAAACCTCTAAGTGAGGTTTAAGGTGGATTTTCCCCCCACTGCAGCCATCAAAGTTGTTACTAGGTAGTTGAAAAAGGTGATACTTATCCAATGACAGCTGTTAGATTTGAAGCAAGAGTAAATCCAGAGAAGGTCTATAGCCTGAGATATGCAGATAAAATTTTTAATTTGGTCTACCTTGTTTCTAAAAAAAATTGTTGCAGTTATTCCCACGCTTGTGGGAGAGCACACTTGTGCCCTTTGGCTGTGACACTCCCAGCCTAGTCACTGCACAGCCAACATCCCCAGCAACAGCTTTCTACCTCCCATTAAGTGAAAGAAAGGGAGGGACTCTCAGAAGAATGCAATTGTTGAATGCCTACACAGTAAGACCCAGTGTTGTCTCTCTTCTGTCAGTGTCAAGGATTCCTATGTAGCCAGAAGAGCTTCTGAATTATAATTCGAAACAGCAGCATTAAGAACCTGCATCTTTCTGTTGACTATACATGAATTCTGGGATCCTGCTTACACACAGCAGGATGGCAGGACAGCCACCCAAAAGCATGCTCGCTTTGCAGCCCCTACTTGCTTTGTACAACCAGAATGGAGGTTATTTGTGCAAGAATGAGAGGAATGCTGCTTCTCTGTTTTCTTCTCAAAATCACACATTCTGCCGCTATCCTTCCTTTTATGTGTTGTTTCACTTCTCTTGTTTATTGCTATCTCTTCACCTTGTTTGCAGAGTAGAAAGCCAGGCTGTGAGAGGAATTGCTAGGATCTCTGCCTGGTGCACAGAATTCTGCTCATGGGGCTATTTTCTACCCTGATGGATCTGCCCACAGCTCTGCCTCTGCAGTGGATGTTTCCCAGGGTCTGCCTTGGTTCAGTTTGTTCAGGCTTCATCACTAAACATCATGTTATACATTGGGATAATGCTTCTGTGCTGAATGTATGCATTTGCCTAGCTGTGTGGGCACAACAGGCAGGATTAAAAGTGTTTTCCAAGGTTCAGCACTGAGCATATAATGACTGTCACAGGGGAGAGCCACTTCCCTAAATGATGAAAGAGCAACACGCCATTACACATTATTTAAACACTCTCTGACATCTCCTGCAAATGCATAGGCACAGTGGAGTGGCAAAGTGTGTCTTGCTGCACAGCTACAAAAACATCCAGTGTTTACTGCACTGAGGACAAACATCCTCAGACCATGTTAGGCAGAGCATTATTACAGAGATTATGGTCTTCCTCCTTATTCACCATGAAACTTGCCTTCCTCACTTCACTGTTAGAGGCCAGAGCAAAAACTACTCCAGTACTGAAGAGCTGGAAAGACCATCCTTTTCCTCTTTGTTTATCCCTCATCCATGGTTAGCACAGGAGACAGCATTAGCTCAGCACTAAAGGGTGTATTTTCACCAAGAACAGATTAAATTCTGTTTGCCAAAAGCAGAAGACCTGTTAGTGGGTGCTGCAAGAGTCTGATGACATGGGGTGTACCCTGGTACTGTGACCCAGCACTGAGATAGAATTTAGTGGACTTTCCTGACCTGGCTGTCACAAAATTATCCTAAGTGAAGATGGAAAAGATGAATGAAACTGTATGAGGCTGAAGATACCCTTCTGAATGGAGTTTGTTTTCAAGATGTTACAGAAGCAGGATTTAAGTATGTGTCCCTGGTCTGTCTTGTGCATCTACGTAAAGAACCACTACGCAAATCCTAGTTAAGGAGAAAAGTGTATCTTCATTTGTGCAACTAAACATCCCTGAAATCAGCAGGTACCACAAACAATACCTATTTAACAATAGAAATACTTTGTATTTCACTTTACAGTTAACTCTGAAAATAACTGGGATTTCAGACTGAACGGGAAGGTTACACCAGCCACATATGAATTGATGTTTATTCTTAAAAATAATAATTAATCTTTCTAAATGTCAATCTATTTATATACAACAGAAATGAGTCACTCTTATTTCACATTAATGAGGAACTGTCTTCTTAATGGCTTATGCCGACACAAATATGCTGCTTTCTTGAAGAACACAGCAATATAGAAACAACATTTCTGTTAAAATTCATGCATAATCAAAACAAATTGAATATCCACTTTTATTTCCATAGGGAACAGAGCTATAAAGATTAATGCTAGACAATGATATTTAATTAAAGGTTATTTACTTTATAAGTACTTCCATGTTTTCAAGAGTGGTCTCCTCATTTGAAACAGGAAGGTGTAATGCATTTCTGAGCCATCTAACAGTCATAGGTGGGGGAAACCAGTTCTGATCACAGCACAGTGCTTACAGCGATACTGACAAACTGTCTAGAAAAATTTTTCACATTAAAGAATTCCGGTGTTAAAGAATTTAAATGCATTTTAATTGACTTTTCAAAATTCCATTTTTTATTCACAAACACACCTGAACACAATAACAGGAATTCATTTTTATATGCATTATTCTCTCTGATGGCATGTTGTTGTAGTGTACACATACTCCTCTCTTCATTTTTGAGAAACAAAATAAATGGTTATGCTCTTCCAAGTAATAACCAAATAGGTTTCCTTTCCTTGGGCACTAGACTGTTGCTGTTTTCCAGACTATTTCCTTTTCTAATAAATTGTTAACTACTTCAGTGAAATTAGGGGAACTAGTTTGTGTATGAATGCAGATACTGACATGAGGAACTAAAGAGAAGAAAATTGCACAGCATGACACTTTCGTTTGGTTTTTGAGGCTAAAATTTACAATTAGACTTTGGAACACCAATTCTAAGAGAAGATTTATTTTTAGAATGCAAGAATTGTTGGGATATATGTAGCTGATGATTGTTTCTCATCAGTATGAACACACTACCCCCAAACACAACACTTTCAATAACAGTTGTATTAGCCATCTACAGCTACAGGGCTGTTTAAAATACACAAATAAAATAGCTTTATTTGGATTGTAATTAACACGGCAAATATCGCAATATTCCACAGGAAACAAACATTCCCAATCTATGTATTTTATTTCTTCTGACAACTGGCAAAGTATATTTTACTGCAGAATGCTTTATTGCTTCTTAACTATTCACCCTACACAGTATACATAAAAGCTTAATGAGTATAGCTGCATAAAAACTAATTTTAATGCTTTTAAAATCAATGGTGAACAAAATGTTGTTTAGATTGTTTTTCAAACAACTATACCACATCTGATCCTTTGAGGAAAAGCAATTACTTCTTCTTGTCATAGCCAATACATTTCTTCATCCTCCCATTTCAGCTGTACCATTCTTAGGGACCTTTACACCACCTACAATGCAAACAGTTAAACATTTGAGAAAATATAAAATAATATTGTTATTAAATGTCTAATCAATAAAATGCCACTTCCACTAATAGGTTAGAAGTAAGGAGGGCAAGAGGAGAAAAAAATAGTTTTTTCCAAACTAACAAATAGTATGTGCAAGTTTGACTAATGAAATATATCTTTAAAGAAAATTTGCAGAAGAATGTATATGAGGTATGCAAAAATCTCTATAAAACAAATTCTATAATCTAGATTTATCTCCTGCTTCTTTTAACCACTCTGAGACTAAGCATCAGCTTTTTTTGTATTTTATAAAGAAACATCAAATGTAATCATTTTTTGTAAGTTTCAACTGCTATAAATCATTGGGAACTTAATGCACACCTAATTTATGCAATTGCATTGGTAGTGAGGAAATCATCATTGTTTAGTGTTTTGTATCTCTGTCATTCTCTCAAAGAGAATTTTATTACAGTAGGCACCACAATTGTTGAGATTTTCTTAGCATTTATATTAGCTAGACCAATTTTTAAGGTATGCAATTCAGTCATAAAAACTGAGATCATAGCCTGAAAGTGTCAGTTTGTGAATTTCTGAACATGCACATGCATACACACACACAAACACATACTCAAAGGCACAACACACACATTTTCTGATTTAAATGCTTCTTTTTCTTTCCCTTAACCTGCACTCCTGAAGTCTAAAAAACACATTCTTCCTTTTTTAGCAATTTTTTCAGGCCATCAGGTCAGAAAAGAAACAAAGAACAGTCAAAGAAACAAATAATAGTAACAACAACCAACCAAATGGCTGAGGTACTGAGGTTTATAAAGCATCCTTAACACACGCATGAGAGTCACTTTCCACATGCAGTTGTGATGCTATGTTTCAGAAACAGGAAAATATACAGGTTACAAAATGTGCACCATTGTTCACAGGTTTTTTCTATGCACATTTATGAAGTGTGTATTGAATCCATGTTAAGAGTCATGCAGAAACATTACTAAACATGTTTGTGTATAAGCCACATTCTCCTTTCACTGCAACACAGACCCTGTTGGCAATGTTACAAATAGGTGTTTCTTTAAAAAGTCACGTTTCAGAAGTTTTTTGTGTGCAAGGGCTGCAGTTTCAAGCTCTGCCTTTACCACAATACTGCAGCTGGGTTTGGGGCAACTTGCTCTTACCACTGTAATTAACTCAGCCATTTGGAAAGAGGGTTTTGGGGTACATTTTTGGGGTACATTTTTGGGGTACATTTGCTTAACTTCCTTCTATAGATGCCTGCCACAGTAAAAATCTTCTACATCACAGGCCTTGTAATTTCTAAGCATACCTATTTAAGTGCCTCTTTTGTAATTATTTTGTTTCTTCCTTCAGAATGTAAGTAGTTAGACAGCAATGGACACAACAGAAACTGTGAGCAAAAATACAGGCCCAGCGATTTCAGTAAGTAATTAAGTAAAAATCGGGGGGATAAAAAAAAGGGGGGAAAAAAAGAAAAAAGAAAAAAAAGGAGAGAGATTAAATTTCAACTTTAAGGTAATAAAAGATGGAGATGGAGGTGCCAATGAAATCTGCCGAAACTAAATTTCAGAAGCACGGCTTTCTCATCTTGAAATGTTACATCCATAAAAGCAGCCTATAAAATTAATCTACCTGGAGATTTTCCATGTTAAATCAGCTCAGAAATAACTTTTGAGCACTTATGGCATTATATCTAAAATACATATTCTCCTGTTGTCCATATATCAAAATCCTGTATATTTTGAAAAATAAGCTCCGAGCTGCACTGAAATGTTTGTATTATAAGAAAGAACAGTAATAAAGTATATCACTTTCAGAGGGATTTGACATTTGTAAGCATTCTCTAAAAATTTGCATCGGGTTGCAGTATTTGGTGAGTATGCTGCTTAAAGCTTCCTAAATTCACTTTTTTTGAAGAGAAGTATATGGAATGGTAAAAAGCAACAAAAAAAAAGGCAAAAAGTCAGTATATATTTTCAACCTGAATCTGAAAATGAAATTCCTAAAATGCTATTGTTATCCATTAACCAGAGTGAAATATGATCCATTCATATAAACTCTTTCTGTTTGCTCAAGGAAAAGGGACATTGAGTATGAGAAAGAGAATATCAGTGGAGTAATTTCCAAAGAAAACAAACATTTACTTCTCACAGGAAAATAATGTGCTTTTTCAGCTTGTCAGAACTGAAAATAAAGAGCATTTAGATAGCAATGTTCATATTCTAATCAATTTGCTCAAATTAGGTTCTTGTAAAATTTAGCATGAGGTATGTAATAATTTGTGCAAATTCAAAGGTAGCATTTTTTTCCTGCCTAGAAGGCTGTAACAGGCAAAGTAGCTGATACAAGTAGAGAAAGGGGAAAAAAAAAAAAAGAAAGAAAAAAAAAGAGAAAAAGGCTCCATACATTTGGGTCCTTTCCAAGAACTTTACCACATTTTGCAGATTCTCAGTTTTCAAATAAAGGTGTCTTAGCCCTTTGAATTGTGAAGATATTCTTGCCTCTGTAAATCAATGTATTGTTGCTAGCCAGCCTTACAGAAACCTGTCTACAGCCAGTCAGACAGAAACAATGGGAGCGACAATTATATGTACTCTTTTCCCTCCCTCCAAAAGTAATGTGGTTTTGCCTTAAAATTGCAAGGCAATTTTATTAAAGGATGGGTTAGTGTTCAAAACACTAAGTTAGAATTGAGCAGAGGTTGCACTATAAAAGTGCATATAATTAAAGTTTACACACTCCTTTTTTTGCTTATACAATGTCAGTTTGTGTTACTTTTATCAACTCAGCATTGCAGATTAGGCAGGGAGACAAACTCTGTAAAGAAATAAATCTGGGATGAGCATTTGGATTTTATCAGGTCTGGATATTTAGTCAAATAAGGTGTTTCAGGCAAAGTTATTGAAAAAGGGGAGAAAAAAGCCAGTTTCAGACTTAATTGTACCATATCGAACCACTGTTAAAGCACTGCATGCCATGCAGGAAGCAGCTTCAGAAAATCTTGATTAATGTGATAAAAAACATATTGGTGAAATATCTCAGCATTTCAATGAATTTGAATTTTCTGATTTCAAATTTTCAAAAAGCTGATTTCAGGACATGATCCAATAATTTTTTTCTCATTTGCTCATCTGAAATTTTCATTAAAATTTATTTTGCCTTCCTGTTCCAGCTGTTTATAACTTACCTTAATTTACTTCTCCAAAAATCCACCTGAACTTCAGTGAAACATTTGGTTTCACAATTTATCAACTGTACAAAGGTGGTGTGGTACAGCATGTTGTTAATGTGCTTTATATTTCTGAATCTGGAAGCTCTCAGCGACTTAAACATGTTCACTCACGTTTCTGACACATTTATCCGCAGAACGGGTTCAGAGGTGGACATTCTTTGATGTGAAATCAAGGTGCTACAGAATTCTGCAGAATCTATAGAAATACCTCCACAGATTTTGCCAAAAAACCTCAGCAGATTTATATTGGCCCTGCCAATGACTTTCTGTTTAACTTGTAATCAAAACAACTCAAACCCAGTTACTGTTTGCATATCTGCCAAGCCTCTCAATTTCAGCAGTAGGCAGCAGACTCTCAGTATGACAGCCTGTCTTTCAGATTCAAGCTGAATCTGCCAAGGCTCCACTACAGAGGCAACTGGTAAATTAAATGCCAACAAGCAAGGACATTCATGTACCTTTACACTCTGCACATGAAGAGACATCACAGGCCTCTTCATTCTAATGGGTGCTTTGTGTGTTTTGGGCTGCAAAGTAAAGAGTGCCTGCTCTTATGCATAATGAAACCATTGCATATATATTAGTTTAGCTGTATTGCTCTAATTCTATGGTCACAAATTACCTAAGCGGTTTTGTTGTTACAGAGAAACGGAAAATACTTTTGTTAGTGAAATTAACACACTGAAATCGAGCAGGGAAGGAAAAAATGAACTTTTAAGCCCTCTTCCACCTAAAGACAGCAGATAACATTATGTAGCCAGGTTACAGCAGAGTCATTGCCAGGGGTAACCAAAAAAAAGAAACAGTCAAAATCATACTGTCAAATCTTTAATTCTCTTGTTCATAATATGGGCACGCTCTCTGATTCTGAAGAGGAGGATCTTTTTAAAGCCGTCAGTACTACTGATTATTCTTTATAGCAAGCAGAAGATGTTAATTATATTTATGTAATATTGACTCTTATTAATACCTACAACTTGCATCAGACTTTTTGATTATTGATAGCTGATGCAGTCACTATTGCCAAGCTTAGATTGTATTAGAGATTTTGAGTGCACAACCATAATACAACCAGAGATATTAATACCATTGAGCATAAATAACAGCACTTGACAGACTCAAGTAGGGGGAAAAGCACTAACACTGGTTATTCTAATGGACAGAATAAATGATAGAATCATATAATGAGTTTACAGCAGCCAGGTTTAGTGAAATCTATTTCTGAAGTAGGAAAGGGGGGGGGGGGGGGGGGAGGAGAGAAGGTAGCAGTTTTGGTAACAGAATGAGGGTATGAACACATTAAAAATTAACAGGGTGTTTTCAGATAATTGAAAGAAAAAGTACCGGCATGGGAAATTTAACTGTTGTAACTCACACGGCTCTACAGTGGGCATTATCACTGTTTCCTGTCATGGATTTAATCTGCCATCACACCTGTAAATGAAAGGAAGAAGTATGAGCTTCCCAAGAGTTCCTACAATAACATGAGAGGGTTTTCTTTTTCTTTTTCTTTTTTTTTTATAGAGTGGGGGAGAGAAATCTTCAGTTACTGTTGTGCAAGTGTCTTTTTTATTTACTATAATTTGGCAGACACATCTCTGCAAGACTTCAGAGCTCAGAAAGTGGAAAACTTTGACATTCCTTTGACTTGAACTAGTTGAGATGCATCTTCTTAGTAATTGTAGAAATATTATATTGTTGCAGCTGCCTGGTGATAGCAGTGAACTATGTTTCATTTTACAGTGCGAGTTCTTCCTTTCTCCACTTCCATCCAGCATCTGCAGTACTTACCTTTGTCACACCAAGATTTACTTTAACTGGAACTGTGTCAGGTATCCCCAGAAAAATGACAAACTAAAATTAACCTATAATTGTAATATGAGCCTGAAGGTGTGCACATAGAAGGTGGGAAAGAATTCACCTTCTATGGATTCGCACTCACAGGGGAATATTAGAGGGATATTTGAAATTCCAGACCTCACAATTTCATTAATCAGTGAGTACACCAGTTAGCAACCAGTCATGCTCTTTTGCTGTATGACAATCTTTAGCTTGAAATTGCCATTTCCTGATTTTATGTCATTTCTAGGGCCTGATGCAGTTGTTGCTGAAGATGCAAGCAAAACTCTTGTGAATCATAGGGGCTGCAGCATCAGGTCCCTGAATCACTCCTTCCCTTTCCATTTATTAACAGTATTTTGTAAGTATGTAAGTGAAATCTGTCAATAATAATATGTGCTTAACAGTGGAATTTACATGCATGTATCCTTCAAGATTTAAAAAACACACAGCTCCAGAAATCCTTGTGGTTCTCAAGTTCCCTTTTTCTCTACTCCTTTATTTCAGCCACCTGTCTGTAGGCTGGAAGTTAGCTGCTGGCAGGGATGGTGCAGCCAGTAGGACCGGCAGCTAAAAATCTCGTGTATCTCTGGTATATAAAGACACGCTATCCCCTCCCTGAGGCCTACCTAAGTTAGAACATAAAGTGCGAGTACATACAAGTTAAAAATAATGAAACTTCTCCAGTCTCCAGGAGATACTGAATTTGACTTCTCTGAACAGATATTTCGATGTATATATTCTCCCAAACCTAACTTTAAACAATCCAGTTCTGTCTGTCTCTGCTAGATGTGTTTTGTTAAAGCCCTTATTTTTTTTTAACAGTAAAAAATTCTCATTGAAGAAAATGATTAATAGATGACATTTAGGGAACAAAAAAAAAAAAAAAAGAAACAACAAAAAAACAAAACAGAACAAAACATACACATACATAGTTTTCACTAATAATAGGGCAATAATTTCCTGGTTTGCATTCTGACCCACCCGAGGGCAACTGGCTTGGGGCTGGGGGAGGGGAGCAGAGCCGAGTGATTAAAGGGTTAATATTCAAATGAGAAATTTGCAAGGCCTGCATAATGGAACTGCCACCCTGATAACAATAGGAATTTTTAACAATATCGAGCCTTGTTAGCAAGAGAGTTACAAGCATTGAGGGCAATCAGTGTGTCTTGTCAGTTTCTTTTTATCTACCATCTCCAACCGCCAAGGAACCGAAATGAAGCACTTTGGAATTATCAATTTCAGCCACATTTGCATAACAAAGCCCCCGAGGAAGAGGCATGATAAATGTGAAGGACCCCTCTTGGAAAAGGAACTGTCAACCGCGCCCCGAAAGATTCTCCGACCGAGCGCATTCTCGGGGATTGTAGTCAGCGAAAATAAAATGAAAGCATTAAAGAAAGTCATTCTCTCAGAGAGAAAAATCTCCCCCTCTGCACAGAGAGAACTGGATGAAATGACATTATGCATATGAAAATGTCCAGAAAGATGTTTGATTTATGTATGCATTAGATGCAAATTCCATTACCGCACGCGCGCTGTTGTGTGATTTGGCTCTGAACACATCACTGCCCTGATCAAATCTGATCTCATTAATTCCGACAAGGAGAGAGAGAGGGAATTGAGAAGAATTTATGGCCTGGACACTTGAAAGAAGTAAATTGTAATTCTGTTTAAAGCTGTAGCGAACCTTTTAAACACCTTTTATTATAGAAAAAAGCACTTACTTTTATAACACTGTTAGAACTTACTTAATCTTGTACTTGGAACTTCTAGTCCTCATTTAAAAAAAATCTATGACCTTGTTTGGTGGGGGGCAGGGGGAGACAGAGACAGAGACAGAGAGAGAGAGCAAAAAATACGCCTGTCTTAGACTGAAATCCAGCAGAAGCATCATAATAATATGATCAAAGAGGACCTATTGACTATCTGAATAATCGTGTGAAAATTCTGCTCTGCTGGTGTGTGTTTATTTTTAAACAATCTTTTAATATCCTCAAATCAAATGTCAAATACTTTACAAGTGTTTTTATGAGAGATAGACATTGCATGCTTAAAAATATAATTAATTGTGATCTAGATAAAAAAAATGAGCACATGTTTTATAACAATATTCTCAAGCACTGCAGTGGTGTCAGCTAAAACTGATATGTGTTCCATTCTGAGATATAGACAATTTAAAGACAAAAAAATCCATATCTTTGCTAAAAAGGAAGTATATTACTGTAGGGGGAAAAAAATGTTTCTTACATTAATAAAGATTCTTATCCTTGTTTTGCTCCTGAGAAAGACCTTAATAACTCATTTCCTCCCTTCATGAAAGATAATCACCCTTCATGGGTGAGATATCCTGTATTTACTTGATACCAAGTGTAAAACTGAAATAGTGTCTCAATATGTTATTGCATTGTATAATCAGTGTTCCTCCCCCAACATTCATGAACCCCTAGGGTGCTTCATAGCCTAGAATAGTTTCATTTCTGTTATGCATCTTCCGTTTTAGTGAGATATGATGAAGTACCTCCCCAGCAAAGAAGAGAGAGATGAAGAGTGAAAAAAAAACCAACAAAAAAACAAAAACCCAAGTGCCCCTTGATCCCTAAAATCTTAGTTTCCTATCAGGATTCATTTACAGAGAAATGAATGATTTCTGCAGTCTCCCCAATGAAGCCTGCAGCTTTCTTTGATAATCTGATCCAATTGAAGTAACTGTTGAGCAAATGTTATCCAGAGAGATACAGAAAACTTGTAATTTATTGTATATATAAACACAAAACAATAACTTGTAAGTAAACCATGTGAGCACAAAACTTGCAGGTAAACCACGAGGATGTATTTTAAGCATCATTCACATTTTCAATGGTTAATATTGATTTCTCAGAGATTTGTTTTCAATCCTTCCACGTGCAGAAACTGTGTGTTTACATATCCAGATGCAGAAAAATGTTACCCTTTGAAGTCTTATTTTAGTATTTTTGGCTACCAAATTCAATCATTAGCTTATAAAAAAAGGAACACAGGCATGATTTATGTAGAAATTTCAATGGAGTCCTAAGTATGCATTCAAAAACCACTTTGCAAAAACATGCAGACATTATAATATATAAATGAGTACAGATATATCCTGTCATTTTATTATTGTGTCCTCACTACATACACATTTCTGTAGAAGTATTTGAACGTGCTAATGTATACATGAAAAATAGCAGAGAAATATATTTTGTAAGCTTATAATAAAGTGGGCATTTGTTAAGGTGAATATGAATGCTGCTTTTTGACTGTACTAAATCGAGTACACCGAAACATGCAGTGTGCATTGTGCTGAGACCATGAAACAACTTAGCAATTTGTATATCTAAAATACAATTATGTATGATGCAATATTTATCTGACAGAGAATTCTAAAGATTTCTTCTAAATAAGCACTCTTTCCATTATTAACTAGAGTGCGGATTACTTTACGTTATGTTTAAGGGGGAAAAAAATCACTCAGAATATTCCTTGCGTGTAGACTTTTAGAAAATTAGTACAGTGTGAGAGAAACTGTAATTGCAAAATTTGGTTTGGTGTTTTACATAAGGTTATCTCCCTCCTCCTGCATACCCTTTAGCATATCACTGAATGCATTTTATTAAAATATTCAAGCCACCTGTCCATTTGAAGCTGTTTCAGTTATCACCCAAAAATAAAAGCAATTTTTTACTTCAGAACACAGGAACCCAGCAATAAGTTTCCACTACTGGTGGCTAATTAAGCAGACTGAGCTTGCTGTCCCTTTAACAAAAAAAAAAAAAATAAAAAGAAGAAAAAAAAAAAAAAGCCCAAGCCAAACCACAACAACAACAAAAGAAACCACATCCTTTTTGCCACCCTAACCCCTCCTCCTGGTCCCCCCCAAATACACACAGAGACACACAGACTACCCTTCAATGAGTGGTTCAGGCTCCCTGATTAAGGTCATGCCGTTTGTTCATTACTGGCCTGGCTAATGTGATTGAATTGGAACAATACCTTTGAACTCCTTGGCTCTGATCTGCATACTAATTGACTCTCTTGTCCTTGGCAGTGACCTTGACAGGCTTTCCACCACTCTCAGAATGGCTGACCAGTTTCTTATCAAAAGTTCCTAGTAAAAAAAGCCCCAGCCCCAAAATACGAATTAGTCATTTATACTACTTTTCTCTGTATTCATATTTCCTTATATACCATTAGAAAAAGCAAAATTGTTACTCCCTAGCTCCCCCTGGATGCTTATTAATACTTGAAAATCACAGTGTCACTTTAAAGTACTGAAACAGTGACAGCATTGTTTTGAAAGGGTTCGTTGTTGCAGCTCAAAACACATTTTACACATATTTTCAGGTGGCTTTTTTCCTTGTTACACAAAGGGTTGTAGTTTAACTCATGGACCTTTACATCATCGTAATTTTCTTTTTTTAAATACAAAAAAATAATCTTAGTTGTAGCCTAAGAAAACAGTACAAATTTGTTTCCTTTTCAGAATTTACATTAACACGCTAACAGTCTGCATTTCAACAGGTTCTATAGTAATAGAAATACTATGGTTTCAAACAAAACAAAATCAAGCCATGCAGAACACTGCATCTAGAAAAGGCCAGGTTTAAGGTAGCGAGCTAAGGATTTTACTTTTCTATCTCTGGGGCTCTAAGACCAATGTATTTCTACAGAGAGACATGATTTTTATATAGAAGACATTATTAAGCACTGCACCAATATTTATGAAAGAAGCATTACAGGAGAATATTCTTCTGACTGGTAAGGAGAGGTTTTACTTCACTTTTGCTGGAGTGGAAGTTTACCTTGTGAGACAAGTGTCAGCCTCAGTGAACTTTTATTCTTAAAGTAACAAAGTAATAGCTAAATCAAACTAAAATTACATATCACCAAGAAAAAGAGATGAAAAGCATGCCAATAAATGTAGTTTGTCAGGAGGTCTGTGAAGATCCACTTTAGAAAAAATCATATTTTTTCTTTAATATTCTTTCTTATTTAAGATGAAATCTATTGCAGGGAAAACAGCTGGAATTTTAAACTCATTTAATAACATTTTACACTTCTCTAGGTTCTAAAAGAGCTTTAGAAATATGAAGAAATGAATAGGTATTATTACCAGGTGAAGTATTATTATGGAACATTAACAATTAACTGCAAATATACAAATAGTAAATCAAACTACAAAATTTTTTGCACACACTTTTCCTGTAATTTACATTTTTATTCTGCTTGGGTAACCATATCATAACTGTTTTGAATAAAGTCTCAAAACAGAGGCTTTCACTATTGAGAATTTTATTTTTTTTGTTTTTAATAATTAATAATAACCAAGTACTTAGACAGAGGAGAGCTCACAAATTTGACATCCAGTTCAAAACCATTCTAGAAATAATATTTAGATCTTGGTCTAAACATTCCTAAAAACTCAAGAATGGCCTGAATCAAAAATTCCAGTATGAATTCCGAAATTTCATGACAAAGGAACACATGGGGCTTAGTTTAGTTGCTGTGACTGCTTCTGTTCAACAGAGAAGTATGGAGACAGGCTTCTCACCACGCACTCGAGTCTGCACACCTTGTCTCCAACGTCCTTGCACCGCTGGCAAAAGCCCCGGGCTCTGCCAGGACCCAGAAGGTGCTGAAAAAGGAAAGGCAGAGGGGGCAAGGTGCAGAGTCCAGCATCTGCAGACACCTGCAGCAGCAGTGCAGGGAAAACCTGCAAGCAGCATTGGGCTGAGAAGAGGCTCGTGCAGGTGGCCGGATCTGGGAACTACAGAAACCAAATCTCCACAGCACCACACAAGCAATGCAGGACAGAAGAACACATTTTTGAAGGTATTTTGGTGCCTAAAACACATACAGACTGTTCTAGGTGTTTTCAAATGCATTTGGGCCAAATTCTCATTGACTTCAATTTGCCTTGAGACCCTACAAACAGCATCTGAACAGGTAAAGTTTGCATTTATATAAATTATCAATCAATTCTTTTCATCAAGAATAGCACTGCTTACATAAAAATTTAACATTTCTGGTATTCTGAGACCTTCCTAAAGTATACTGTACACTAAAATATACCAGGTGTCCCTGCAGCAAAAAAGCATGCAGAGGAGGTTTTCTAGCAAGAGTACTTAAAAACAAAACTGCAAAGGAAAGGTTAACTAGAAAGAATGCACCGTATGAAACAAGGCTCTGCTCTCTCATAGATTTTATTTTCTTTTCCTCACAATTTGTCCATCCTTGGTTTTAGGACTCAACCAAAAACTGGTATGTCCATCACTGTCACTATTTAATTTTATTTAAGCAGTGAGCACCACCTACTGCAGGGGAAGATTGCAACCTATTTAGTCAGTGCATCAATCACTTCCTATAATAATTTGTTTTCCTAAAGCTCTTACTGCTGAAGTTCTGACCAGACCTATGTATAGCTTTCATATGAGATAGGAGCTGTCACTGCTCAAAATGGAATTTTTGTGAGCTATCTGTAACACATCTAGGCCTTAGATGCTAACCAGCTAGAGGAAAATTAAAAAGATCTAATAAATTAAGCTAGTATATAAAGCCAGACTTCAAACAAAGGCGGCTAGTGGGAGAAATTAGTTTGTTCTACTCTCTATACTTGATCTGTGATTAAAACATTAGAGAAACTGTTCACTGACTGGGGTAACACCTGTTCAACTCCTAAAAATAATAAATGAGTTTTAGCACTGAGTTTGATGCACTTCTATATGACAGATAGACTTGGTCTGGGAAAAAGGAAGGAAGGGCACAAAATGTCACTCTCATTTCCCATATCAGAAGACAGGCAGGGGTTCTGATGTCATTTGTGTGGTGCTCAGGTACCCTCTTCTCACTTCAGATGAAACCCCCTCACCTGCTCACCTCTTATGCATTCCCTTAGAGCTGCCACTGTCTGCTCACTTAGTTGCTCCCTAACCTGATTCAATAAAAACTATTTCCTTAACCTGCATAGTTTGGCTGCTTTGGACTAGAAAGCCGTTCTGTGACTCATGCCAGTAGACCCGAGGAGGCAGTAACTTTCAGCAGGAGCCTGGGTGTGAGCTGAGGGGATGCTTAAGCAGGGAGAAATCAGGGTACCATCTGCAGCCAGAACAGGCTGTCTGACTGCAGCACAGAGCTGTTGCCAAGCTATGCTACGTTACACTGGTCATGGAGGTTCCTCAACAGCTTCTGTCTGTGATGGAAAGATAGAGGAAATCTGAGCTCTGTCAGTCCTGGTCCTGCTGTCAGAGCCAGGATCAAAGTAAAGACCCTCAGTACTTCTGAGGATGAGGCAAATAAAATGCTCAGTTGAATGCCCTGCTGGGCATTTACAGTAAGATTGCGCACGCCTGCACAGTGCAACTGCAATGTATGACTGTTGATATGTCAGAGGACTATTAAAAGAAAAATGTCAATATAACCAAAACACCTGCAAAACAATATAGACTTCTGCTTCTAGAACTTACTGGTTTTTACTTGCAGCTGACATGATGTTGGCAGAGTAAGGCAGAGAAAACCATCCCCTCCAATTCCATCATAATGATCATTATCTTGATTTCTTTCAGAACATTTAGCAATATATATATATATATGTAGAGATATACTGATTATAAAAATTAATCCAAAATTTTCTGTATGCTTTCCTGTCCAAGAAGAGCATGAGAAAACTAACATGTGACAGCTGTGGAAATGCATAGAATGAGACACACAGCAAGTGGGGTGATGAACAGGTTGTAGTAACCAGAAAGAAAAGAACATAATGAAAGTGAAAAGTATTAATTATTGATAAGGGACAGGTAATTACCACACTTTCATATCTGCCTACCTGCTATAAGGATAGAGAAGACATTTTTTAGGTGTCTAGCAGGTAAAGTGGTGGGTGTTTGCTCTCTTGGCTCTGTAGGCAGGTTCCCTTCTTCCTTGCTGGCTGGCACTGTCATACACAGGCTATATTATTCCAGGTAATTGTAAGGGGTCTATTGAAATCATTTAAATAACAATAATAATAATAATAATAAGGATAACTATTACAGTCAGATCTGATCAGAATACAGGTTTAAAACAGAAGTCCAGGACTAAAATACATCCCTCAGTTTGGATGTTTACTGTGAGGAAGACAGATAATCACATGAAGAGTCCATTATTTTACTTTAGATAAAAGCTATAGTGAGGGATTTATAGCCAACAGCAAACTTTAAAACAATTGAAACCAATGAGAGAGTAAATACCAAATATAATGTGTGCGAACACTCACATGCAGAACTTAGGATGTACATTACATGTATCATGCAGAGTGGGTAAAAAAGCTTAAGTAAATTCTGAACAATTACCTTCCAAACAGAGGGCTGAGGCATGTCTTGGTATTGCTTTTTCTCTTCTTCAGCTTTATTCCATCCCTTGCTGTACTGCTTTTGTCCACTCATGCAGTAATTTCTTATTTAAGAGGATAATATTTCTCACCATTTTATTTCAATCACCATCCCTTAATGACTACTTCTTTGTTAATTGAATAAAGACTTTTATATTTACCATTTAATCTAAAAGATTAGCATAAAATCATGTGACAGCAATATAACAACAGCAAAGCTGAACCTCAAGGCACAAACTCTATGCTGTTAGTTATCCATGACACACTGTAATGAGAACATTCATAACAAAACCCTTCTTAGTGGTAATGCACCTGTCTTCAGGCTTGCAACATATTTGTTGTCTCCAAGCTATTTTGATAAATGTCAAGCTGGTTGCATTCCTTTTTGTTTAAAAGTGGTGTTAAGTTGGTAGTTTGTTGGAGAAAGCATCAACATAGGTTTCTGCACTCTTTTTTCTGACAAGGCAGGAGATGAGCAATCAAAGAGATTCTGGACTTCTGATAGTCCTCTGACTTGTCAGCCTCTACTCAGATATGAATCGGCTGATGTTCACACCCATGAGAAATGCCACGTTCATGTCCAAGAAATCAGTGGTCCACTGTGCTGCGTAACAAGAGCCCAGGTGCCAAAGCAGTTCAGTGATGCTGTCCTCCAAAGCTCTTCGTGCCACTGTGAACTCAGATAACACAGCAGGGCTCCTACTAGTTGCACGAGAGGACTCTGCCACTGGGACCATGCATAAGCTTACTCAGACTCCTCTCAAGAGCCACAGCTTGGCTACACTCTCCACATGCAAACAGCTGGGGAGTGCTGAGCCTGCGTTTGGACTGAAGGACAAGCCAGACCACCTTTCTGGACCTGTTTTCACTTGTCCCCATCTCTTTTTAGTATCTTCTGTTGCCCTTTCACTGAGTAGAGGCACTAGTTTAGCAGTACAAGACAATCTCTAACTTAAGAGGTTATAAAAGGTGTCATTTTTCTAACATTTCTCGCCCCTGTTAGTTCACAAAGCAGAAGACTTAAAAGGCCTTGTGCCATGAGGATATTCACAAGTTCAGTGATTCCCAGACAAGGGATTGTGACCTCTGGTGACATGAAAGAGATTCAAAAATGTAAAATGCAGCAGCTTTCATCTGAGAGGCTGCAGCTGAACAGGGAAGTAGACTATGATGTTTGCCAAGGTTTAGGTGCCAGAAAATGGGTGCTGGCAGCTAAATCACTTGTCTACCTGAAACAAATTTGTTTTCCCTGAAGTACTTACTGTGAGCATAACTGCCTAAAGATATATACTATAGGCTGAAGGCCTGACCTTTTAGTCACTTATTTAAAACTGAATTTGGAGGAAAAACAACCAACCTCAGAAACAGCAGCAATGAATATAGCACACACAGAAACAACTCTCAGATGAGGGCACCACTGTGGCAGTCTAAACCAGTTCCCTTGACTAGGGTTAGATCAGACATCTCTGTTCCCTCAACAAAATTATTTTTCTAGGGATAATCAACCTTCAGCTTGGTTGGCCAGGATGGTCCACAGGCAGTCTCTTAAGGGCAGCCTGCAGGGCTCAGGAGCTGGGAGACAAAGCACATCTTTAGAAGGGCACCTGTGAAAGGCAGAGGCTCCCCCACCTTCCACACTCAACAGGGGCTGAGAAACTACGGCTTTGTGCAGAGACATGATACCTCCAAAAAGGTGATTGGCAGCATCTTGCTTCTGTGAAAGGCAGTATCTCCCAGCTCTTGCTGAGTTTCAAACAGCATGCTTAACTTCTAATTTGGGAAAGAAAAATACCATCTGGCACCTCAACTTTGAAAAGTTGCCAAACCTTGACTTACTCTCTGAATCTTCCCCAGGAAATCATGGGAACTACCTACCAAGAAAATCATTACAAAGTGTGAACAAGGCTCACACGAGCTAGCTGCATGTAATCTATCCCAATGTGTCTTTAAACAGAAAAATAACTGATTTTTGGGGCAGTTTAGTCAAGTAGTCACCTTAAGAACTTGCTTGAGTGTCCAGTTCTGAGTCCAGCTGGAAGCTAATGAATAACAACTGCAAATTCTTGATGGGTTTTCAGAATAAGAAAAAATATTATATTTTCTAAATTAAGAAATTGAAGGTGACAATTTTAGAAGGAAGGCTAACAATGAGAACTGCAGAATCATGCTGGATAACACCGGACAACACTAGCATTTGGTTCATGTTTGTGCTCATTAAAGTCTTATTTGTGTATTGTTAAGAACACTATTCTTTGGATATAAAATTTTTTTAAAATAAAAAACATCAGAGGAGTCAGTTTGTCAGAAGAAAATGCATTCACATGAGAGAAAAGATTTTTAAATTGAAGTCAATAAAGAATGAAGTGAAATCTAAGGGAAATTCTGGGAGGAGAAATAAAATTGTTGTTCTTCACCACCTCATTATTTGTAACCAGTGATATGTAAACTTCATATTATAATACAGGATCTATTGAGATGCAAATATCTGAGCCTTAATTGTATACATGGAAGAAAGATAACTGAAAATATTCAAGCATCCTTTATTTTACTATTTCTATGTTCTCCAAGATGCACAAAGTTTAAGCATCAACACATCACCTGGGTAGATTTATACTGAAAAAAGTTAATAAATGCCATTACAAATATTATGTGCAAATTGAAAACCATAGAAATATGCATTGTACTATAGTCAGACTGCAGAAAATCTGAAACATTATTAGTTCAAATTATTTTAGATTGGATGTGTTCTATAGCAATCGTATATATCAAAGTCACTAAGGCATTGAACTCATACCTATGTTGCTTTACTCAAGTAAAACTTCTTTTGAATTCAAGCATACAAATTCAAGGCATTTAGGGTTTTAAGTCTCATACATGTATCTGTACAGAGATGAAAAATGTATCTATTTATTCTTTAACAATATGGTGAATAAAGCTCAAGTGTACCAATTTTAGAACAGTCCATTTCTTTAGTCTAATTGTTGTCACTTTTCCATGGGGACAGACCTTCTTTTGCTCAAGTCTCTCTCTGTGATTCAATATATGCACAGTTCTCATTATGCTAACTGAGGCTGTGTGTGTAGCTGGGTGCAAAATTCACATCCTGCATGCAAAGCCAGATATCAGTGTTTGCAACTCTGAGTCCTGACACTGAGGTTTTGCAGATATGGAATGCCCTTCCACAATCTGTCTAAATACCAAAATCCCTGTGTCTCAGCTCATTGTATTCCATGCCTCCTGTTTTTTCAATCAAACCACATAGTTTGCTTTTATAATAAGGACCCAGGCCAAAGCTCTTCCAAAGTCAAAGGAAAGATTCCCCATGTCTTTGACAGGCCTTGTAACACGCTGTATTTTCTTTAGCCACCCACAACTCACATTCCTGCAATGCCATGGGAGACTGTGTTATGAAAACTGACCCCACAGTGATACAAAATTTGCTCCTGTGAAGTTTTTTCCCTCCTTGTGTTGTGTGCAATTATGTGAAGTTCAGCATCATTTTGGCATCTGTATAGCATAGGGGGCTCAGTTTGACCCAGATATTACCCATGGCAAAGGAAAATCTGTCACTTAGGCTGTACTTCATTCTCTAAATTCAATTTCATTTACAGGCAGTGTATATATATATATATAAGTATCACATTCATAGTCAAGATATTTATACAGTTTGGGAAAAGGTTGTTCACTTTAAAGGCCAGACTATGTGCAGATATGGATGTGAATGTCCTAATTTCAACAAGGAAGGCCTTGTTGAAGTTAGCATGCACAAAGTGGGTCAGTCTTCTGGCTATGGGTGATGTCAAAGGTCAGGAACTTTCCATCTGGGATGGTAAGCAGGGAGGAAGTTAGGATGATGATTTCCCTCCAACCCATTTCATCCTCCTTCAGCAGAATATTTCTGCTGCAAGAAAGAATTTTACGCTCCCTCCACGCACAAGTGAACTGGAATAGTGCTTGACCATGGAGGTGGAGAACTCAAAGCCAGGCCTACTCCTGGCCACATCATCTCTGGAAAATCACTTCTGTGCTTTCACAATGCTCTAGCAGTGCTCAGCTTACCAGCACATTTGCTGCAATACATCACTAAACTGACACATATCCAACACGGCCAGAGAAAGTTGTAGTTAAAAGCCTATGAGAACATACCTGTTCATATCCTGCTCAGAATTAAGAAATGTAACATACATACAAATGTGCAAAACATTGCATAACTGAACTCCCCACATGTACAGGATGCTTTTATCAAGGCAAAAAAAAGGGTGAAAAAAAACCTAAAAAGTTTCTGACTTTCGTTAACCTTCTCTTGTAGTTCAGGTTATTTCTTTAATGCATTTATCTGCTTTAAAATTGTCTCCTTAGCCTCTCAAGGGAAACCAATATAATACACCATCACATTTCTCACAGGAGAAAAAAGAACACTTACTCTTAATAGGTGGCAATTTTGCCAGATGTTATTGACATAGTAAGTGCGAAATTTCAGTGATACTAAATGCAAAGTGCAGAAGATTAAAGAACAATGGAACAAAGTGCAAAATGAAGTTTAAAAAGCGGCAGTGTCAAAGTCAGAGAAAGTGTGAAAAAATTACATTTTAACAACACTATTAAGAACAAGTTTACTAATTACTGTAACTGGCACAAATTTAAAAGTGCCTTCCTTAGACTCAGTAAAGTTTTTTAAACTGTTATATTTCTTTTCTTGTCAGCATTTTTTTCTTTTCTTTATGCACTGTAGCAGAGACATAACATTACTGTTACTAAAACAATGACACTTGGAGCTCTTCATCTTTCACTTTTTTAACCCTTTCTTACCAAGTAATATTTCTACAAATCCTTCTACTTGAGCAGGGTAGTGAACTACAGAAAATGGTTTGATAACTAATACAGAACAGTTTTAAATAAACACTCTAGGATTTAATCAGTCATGCTTTACACATTCATCCTCTGACAATAATGAAATTTACACACTAAAAATGACTTCTCATTAGAAGTTTGGTAAAATCCCATTTTGCTATTACAAAAAAGAAAAAATCTATACAATGTGCACAGTTTCCTCATGTTCAATTAACCCACTAAAATACAATAATAAAATATTGCAGTTGAGGTGCTCCTCTTCTATAAATCAAAGAAGCTTTCACTGTCATCATACCAAGCTTGAAGAACCCCATTTTATTTGTATTCTTCATACTGTATTGACCAACAGGACCCGTTTCTCACCTGGCAGCTGTACCTCTGCTGAATCTCTTGCATCTGCTCTTTGTTCAGCCATCAGCCCTGAAACTGTGGCCCATACAGTCTTCTGTGACACTATAACCAGCAGTAACACAGCTAAGACCTAAGTATATAATCATAAAAAACAAAACTGAATTATTTCAAGCATATGAAAGACCAGGTCTGCTTTGATGTTCTAGAAGGGATTGCTCATTTGTAGAAGTGCTTCAAGGAGTTCAGAAGTCCTTGCCCTGAATGGAGACAAAGCCATTCACAGCCATCTATTGCTAGAAAACAATCTCTAGAGTGGGAGATAATATCCTCATTCTAAACTGTTCTGGTTTTATGGATTTTTTTTTTGCTTTTTGAAGACCCTAAAGTGCCTTAGATTTCAAGGAAAATTCGTAGGCCATAGTCTAACACAAAAATTATCTGAAAAGACTGAAAGTAAAAAAATAAAATAATTCCAGAATAAATTCTTTACATCACTAGTTTTCTGTATTTTTTTCTCAGTGCTTTCATTATTCAGTGGATACATCCAGATTGCTAATGGGAAAGTGAAAGTGTGAAGTTCCCATAATACTTTAAAGCAGATAATTCAGACAGAAGCAGCACTTGAATCTGCAGTTCATGGTAGTACCTGCCCTAGCCCAGGGTCCTTAAACAACCAACACCACTGAATACCAAAACTTAATTTTAGTATCTCATAAGTGACATATACAGCAAGAAAATTCCAAATACAGCTCTAGTAGGCAATCCCAATCACCAACTATCATCTGGGAAAAGATTTAATTTAAAGTGTATTTGAAAATGCAATTAGGAAAGCATCAAGATTGACTAAAATACTACTACTCTCTTATCTGTGAGGGATAAGGGAGAGTTAACTTTGCACAGGATGCAAGTAGCTTGCACTAATTATGATTCCATTAGTGGGAGTGCTTCTAGTCTATCAATGGCTACCCTTTTCATGGAAATTTGATATTATACAGCTGAATACATCTGCACAGCTTTCTTGAGGCAGTGTTCTTCAAAGTGCATTTATCATCCTCATCTATCACCACTTTTCCACCTCATGACTGCGCTTGACTCAATCAAATAATTTGTGAGCTAGGAATAAACTCCAACAACTTAAAAAATGGTGTACTGTACAATTTGATGCAAAGCCTAAGGCTCTACTCTCTTGAGGAAGAAAAGATGGGGAATGGTAGATGATTCATTTGCCATAGGATCTAACTCTCTCTAACAAACAAAACTCAGTGTCTAAGAAGTTATACAGAAAGCAAGCTACTGGGATTTTATTCTTTTTTTTTACTGTAGAGTTGGGAGGAGGATGCTAAAGTGGCATTACTTCCCATAAATGTACTTTTTAAAGCCACAGAAAGCAAGTACAGATCCTGCACCCTGATGTTCAGTTAATACCATGCAGTTTAATATTGTGAGCAGTGAAAAATTGTCTATAGCATATTTAAAAGGAAACATGTTTTTCTTCTTGTATTGTGGGTGTAGTTTGTTCGCTTCTGCCTTGAGCTGAATGCAGTTGATGGTGTTCACCTTTTTCACTCCTGATTGACAAAGCTTTTCAGCATTGGTCTGTAGCAATGATGTGCTACAGATCAGCTGTAAGCTGTAAGCTTACCCTGAGTTTGGTATGTCAGGTCTGCAGTGACCAGTAGCTCTTGGTTTCACTGTATCACACAGTAAATAAATTATTACCCAGCTGACTACAAAACCCTCTGATTGTGGACCCTGATTGTCCTTGTTCCCTGGTTAGTCACCTCAGCTGTTACTTCCAAATTTTAATGCAGTTATTTGGTGTAATAATTATTTTACTTGTTTTTCTATCCTTTCCTGCTATTTTTTTTTAAACAGTTTTGTCACATCTGGGGGTACATGTCAAAATCATGCTCTGTAATTGCTGATGTTCAAATCCACAGACATCCTCAGCCATGCCCCAGGAACTATTTGTGCTGGGATCCTGGAGGAAAGTACGTAGTGTGAGGGGTGCTGAGAGGGCAGTCCAACTCTCAAGATGTGAGCAAGAAAGCAGGAACTGTTTTAAAGTACTGTCAAAATTTCTGTGTGAGTCAAGGTGAGTTTCTTTGGCTTCTCAGCACTCTTTATTTTCTCTCATCTTCAAAGAGAATGGCCATATTCTTTGCTCTATTTGAAACTGTTTTCAGATTTCATTAACAACAATCATGAAAGGCAAGTGTATTAATTTTGATCTATTTCTATAGTTTTAACATGGTAGTTTGTAGTGTTTTTGTGTTAATCTATGGCCTCAGTTGGACATTTTACCTACACTCTCCATTAGTTCCAAGATTTTAGAACTGTGGTAATGTTATCTCTTCACTTTTCCATTAAAAAGTCATAAAAAAAGATGTCTCTAGAAGTCCTTTACACCACAACTAGTTGAAGAATAGGTGATTTTTTTCCCTTTTTCCATTTTGGCTCTTTTTGTTTAAATTTTGTTTCATTAAGTTCAGGGTAAGTTTGCCAACCATGACTAATATTGAACCATGATGTCAGGAAGGGGGTGGAGGGTCTTTACGTGACTTGATATTTTTGTCTTGACATGTTTGTGCTAAAAGAAAGTTCACTGTCTAGGATTTTATCACATTCAATTATTGCTATCAGCTTGTGCATTCAAGATGTATTGCTAAAAACTGCCATTAGAATAATTTGTTCTGCCTCCTCCTAGACTGGGAATAATTTCCCACCCATCTCCCCCTCCTCTTATCTCCTTCTCACCTATTGAGTCTCTTCCAGTTCCCTAGGGGAGTCTCATCAGAGCTATATAAACCTTTGCTATATATATATATTTTGCCTCCTAGTGCACTATTAATGGAACTCTTTGATCTCTTGCTAAATTATAGTGGACTTCTCCAAGATATTTAATCTTTTGCTGGACTTACAGGTATTCTGTAAGTCAATAAAACTGCTTTTTAAAGTTGCAACTCTGTAAAGAGTCATCTCTCTATTAAGGATTCTGTATGAAAGTAAACAGTTTCTTTCTACACTACACCCAGGTTATAGTACATCCCCTCATTCTTCTGGAAGTGCTTTCCACACTAACTTGGGAATAGCTGAGGTTGCAGGTTTTGACTGTGACTTCTTTTTTTTGGTTTTTTTTGTGACTCCAGAGAAACTTCTGTTAGAATTCCATAAAGATTCTCTTTGTTTGTGGCTATTTTAAGAAACTCATAATCCAACTATCATAGAGAGATTAATAATCAGCAAAATCAGTAGATGATGGAACTTTAACAACAAATTTCAAAGGAAGAAAGATACCATCTCAGATATGGTAAATATCCCTCATTCAGTAATTCTACTATTTTGATTGTACACAAATCAACATGACTCTGATTCTAGTTCAGCATAGCTAATAAAATGTGACATCATTCATTCTCACACAATTGCATCTCAAGATAACAAACATCATAAATAAGACTTATTTATCTGACACCTCAGATTTCAGCTTTCTCAAATCTGGACCCAGGGACTCAAACTGTTGCCAAAGCACACCAAAAATCCAACCATTGTTCCAGAGTCAACATCGGTTATTAAACTGCAAAAGGTGGCTTAGTGCTCATACCACATGTGAGCAGCTATCACTACCTGTCTTGTGAAAATTATATCAAGCTCTCTATATTATTTTGATTTCATTCTGGCTATTAGCATTCTCCATGAAAAGCAGACAATACTTACTGAGAAATATTGAATAAAATTTTGGAAATAGACAAATCCAAATTCCACGCTTACTGCCCTTTTGAAGGACACATGGTATATATTTCACCTCTCCTTGATTGCTTTATAGCAGGTAAGTAAATCACTAAAAATCTAAATAATCTTTTTTTTTCCTTAATTTTCTCACCTTTTATTCTACATTCATTTCAAATTCAACAGTAAACTGCTGCCACTATTGGCTGCATGTTCTGCTTTTATACAATGTGCTCTGCCCCCCAGAAACCTCAGAGTAAAAGGAGGGGAGCAACAACAAAAGGCTCAGTCTCATATAATCTGTTCAAATAATGAACCACACTTGTTTAGTCACATGGGTTAGACATCTAAACTCGAGATGACCTTGATACTTCTGGGCTTCAGTAAGGAGGAAGAACAATTTGAGCCCCCAGAGAGCTCCACGAGACATGGATTTAAGGATCCATTTTTAGAACTGTTTGGAAGCTAATGTAAAGATGCATTTCATCATACTTATGGTAAAACATCGTGTTTCTACATATTGCCAGCATGATATGAGGCAATTAATATACACTAATAAAAGAGTGTTGCTTTCATGATTATTAGGTTTGTATATCTTTTACAATCATTACAGCTTTTATAACTCCCAAGAAAAACCTTCCAATCTACCTTTCCCCCCTGACTTTGTATGAAATTGGCACCTTTTTTTTTTTCTAGAAATCCCCAGAAAATTAGCACTTTTCCCAAAAAGTCACAAAAAATGTTATAATAGTTTTTGCTGCAGTATTTTTTACTGCAACAAGTTGGTTTGAATGCCTCTTTTTTGATACACTGTTGAGAGATATTTCCAGAATGTGTGATAGGTAAGTGATAGGCTGCAGTAGTAGTTGAAATTTGCCATCACTTATGTGCCTGATTTGACAGCTTCTTAGAAATCTACAAACAGGTCATTTCTACATTAACTTCTCGGTGATGTCTTGGAGAGGGTAAAAACAATTTTGAAACAGGAAAGAGAATGATCAGAATGTATTTTTATTTATTTATTTATGATTTACTTTTTATTGAAAATGCAATTGACTCATATTTAAAACTGTATCTGAATTAATGGTCAGAGTGTAAACACTGATGAAAGACATGGACAAAAATCACCTCTCTAAGCCCTCATCATATTGATTTAAAGGAATATAAAGGGAGAAAAACAAGTGATATTATTTTCCAAAAGAAAGAGCTAATTGTGCTTCCATTCCTGGAGTGTGTTTTTCTGTAATTTCAAATGCAAACTTAGAATTTTTATCTTGATAATTACAGAATGGTATCCAGTTATAAAAATAGTTGTATACTTCTCTCTTCAGTCCTGATGAAAAAAATAGGTTTTAGTTAAGTGTTCCATTGTGGATTGGAACAGTATGAGAGACAAGTCACTGTGGACTGGGTAATTTCTGTGAATTCCTTGGTTCAGAATGAAACATTCTCTGAATGACTGGGATAATATATATATATATATACTTCAATATTTGCCTGCATGAATTATTTTTGTTCTCTTAAAATTTTAAAAGTACTTTTGCCTCCAAATAGATGAAAATACTTTCAGGTCAAACTTCTTCTGACTGTCATTTTTGTCAAGACAAATCTTACTCTACCTTTTCTAAGTCTGTCCTGCTATGATGCTTTTCATTAAAACAGGCTGCTACTAGAAGCAGTAGCTTCATTCTTCAGCAGAAGAATGCTGAAGCCTTCAAAAGCAAAGATTAATGGATCAAAAAAGACAAAGCCTTATAGGTGTGAAAGGCAACTCAGGCCTAGAGAGTATAAGCATCATAGTCAGAAGTCTAATTTTTAAATGTGTTTTATGTTCTTTCAAAATTAAACAAGGCAACAGATACAGGTAATAAATGTACATAGAGGGATGATAGAGGGAAAAATAGGAAAAGAGGAAAAAATATAAAACTGAAGAGGAAGGGGTTGCATTTAAGGGTAATTGAGGAAAAAGCACAGTGCAGTGAGCAATGGACTAGAAGCAGGGTTAGTAGAGAAGGGTAATAGAATTTATTAAACAGACTGACTTAGGAAATAACAGACGAGCTTTCAGGTATGCAAGCCTTTCTTCGATGTGGAACAGCAGGGAACACAATGAAACTTTTCAGGTACTGGATCCCACCCACAGACAATGTCAGAACCCTGACTGGCAGACAAGGCACAGGTTAATGACAGGTGACACCACCTGAATTATTCAAAATACTGACACCCAGAAAAGATTAAGATACCAGCAAATTTATGACATGCTACTAAACCTCTTTGGCAGGGACTCAGGTGGATTAAAAGAAGGTAAATTTGGGGGGCTGTTCTCTTAAATTCTTAATTAAGAATTAAGAAATTCTTAATTTCTCACTTTCCTTTTGAACTTTATTTGGGAGTTAGTACCAATTCCCGCATTCTCCTGCAGTACTGCTAATGCAGCACAACTTGCTCGTAGACCCACAGTTGAGCCCATAGTCAGGGCAGCACTGTTTTGTTCTCTCATTTCGGTGGCAGAAAGAGAAGTGCCCTTGGGTGGATTGGTGAGAGCAGCTCCAGCTTCATCAGCCAAACACGATCAGGGTTCACTGCCCAATTCTGTAGAGAACATCTGAAGAGTGGCACAGCAAGACTTTCAATATGAGGTGGATCTATTCCATGGGGGGTAGAACAGGAGACTGCATAGAGAAGCACAGCACAATATTTAGTGTGCCACAACATTCCCAGTTTCACTTTGGTATTCCTGTTTAGCCATTGCCCCTCTTGAGACTGTTATCATCACAGTTCAGGTTTCCACAGTTCAGGTTTCAGGTTGTTTCTCACAGATGAACAGATGATCAAGTTTTGTGCTCAATATACATTAGGGGCACATGTGCATGAATGTATTTGAATAGGGGTTGATGGTGAAGGATGCCAACCACCTCGAGCACACCTGCATTCATTAGAAACTAAGGGTTTTCAGCAACTGCCACGGTCAGGGATTGGCATAGTATCGTTCACTGAATTCACTGTAACAAGGACAACATCTACCAGCAAAGACCAGGACTTGTAGTACTGTCAGGATGATCCTTCCATTTTACTTTGTAACTGTAACAGCAATGTGTTACAATGACAGACTGTTTCCAACTACTATTATTTATCGGAGCAGCTCCTGGAGGACCAGCAGGTCAAGACTCTCTTGTACTTGGTGTTGTTCATTATAAACAGTAAGGCACAGTCCCTGTCCCCAAAGCTCCAAAACTAGTAAGCTGACACACACCATAAATATTTAATAAACTGTCTGTACCAACATAAATACCTCACTTACATCAAGATGCTGCAAGATACAAACCAATGTCTCATACTGTAGTAATCTAAACAGTAGTCTGAATATAAATTAATATTTCTCACAGTTTTTCTTTCATTTTTAAAGAGGACTGGATATTGAGGGGGAGAGAGAAGAAACTGCCATATGTGTCTCTATTGCTAACACAAAAGGTTATAACAAATGGCAAGCATACTATTGGTGAAGAAAATTATCCTATTGACACATACGGGGAAATATTCCGTACTTACATATATCTATTCAAAAGATGTGTGTTGACTTCTAGAGACTGTTAGAGAATGGAAGATTTTTCTTCCAGAGAATAGAAATGCTATGCTTGAAAGAATAATTCCTAAAGAATTCTGTGGGAGCAAGGATGGTACATCTGGGACAATAGCTATTTCTGTCATCTAGATATGTCCGTCTTCTTTCAGAAAAAAAAAAAAAAAATGGGCCAACTTCACTGAGTCACACGGCTGCAAACCCATTAGCACTGTCACATTTGAGAAATGCTATTATGAGTGCCTCTTACACTGACATCATTCACTGTGTATAATAAAATCATCACCTTTTCTCTTGGTTGGTCCCACAGCTCAATAGGTTCTTTGGTTTCTTTCCTTTCATTTTTTTTGCCCCTATAAGCAGCCTGTATCCAAATTCTGCCCTTTCTTGTGTCTTCAATAGTCAGGTGCTTGTTTTTCTGACCATATTTCTGAAACACCTATCCAGACCTGTATTTTCTTTTACCCTAAATACCTCATCCACTACAGCTCTTCCTTTCTAGCCTCCCACATATTCATATCACCTTCTTCTCTCCATAATTCTCTACAACCAAGAAACATCTGCCTTGCCTTTCAGTCTGACCTGATGCATCTATCCCACACCTTGAATCCATCAATCCCCTGATTATGACATTTAAGCTCCTTCCCCCTATTTCAGAGCTTTGCTCTGCTTATTTACTCAAGTTGTCCCTTATTGAACCTCATCCCCACCACTCTGGCACCAATTCCAGGTTTGACAGCTGACTCCCTATTTCTCTGTCAAACTAATAATGGTCTCTTCTTTGCTACCCTTTTTTTTTTTTTTTTAGCCAAATAGCAAGGCCAATGCCCTATTTTTCTTTTAAATTCTTTGTCACTACATTCTTCTAATGAAATGCCCACATGAAAAAGTGCAGTAAAGGTGAAGTGAAAAAGTGAAGGCTAGTAAAAATGCTGGAGTAAGGAATTGAGATTGAGAGACTACTTTTGCCTAAAGCATTCAGAGCAAAAAGCTGCAGGTACTTCCCCTTCTTCCTGCTCACTGACAATCTGCAGAGCAAGGTCTGTGCTTGACCACTGCCTTGTTCTGACCAAGCTCGTTGCCTGTAGCTTTACAAAATCTATCAACCAGGACAAATGCCAGTTCAGTCTCCATCTCCACCCTGCCCATCAAATTTGAAGTTGAATGGGTTTTAAGTGGGGGCAGAATTTGGCCTGTTTCCTTAATTAAATATGGTCCTGTCAGAAAGCTCTTACATTAGCTGGGGACAAATAGAAAAGGAGAAGAAAAATTAAATTGTGGAAAAAGGGTTTAAATAAGAAAAAGTCATTAAAAAAGACATCATTAAATATATGGGAATTTAAGCAGCTTTTAACAAAGAATTCAGCAGGAAAGAAAGCCCAACTGTATTTTAAAATCTGACAATTATGTTCTGCTTTATAAATCCTAATCTTTAAAAGACAACACTACTGTACATTGAAGAAATGTAGGGAAAATTTTTCATGCGAAGTCAATGACAATCCTAAAATTCAAGGACGGATCAGAGGTATGGTTCAGTCTTATGTTTATAAAGTGCTATTCATCCATACTTGCATAATATATATCTGCAGAATCCTAAATCATCTAATGGTGTGATAAAATGCATGTTGGCTCAAGAGCCAGCATCAGAATGTTGCAATAAATTAAGTTCTAATACAGAAGCGTAACTGAACTTATCTATGCATCAATACACGTTTGCACACATACAGGAAACATGTGACCAAAATCACAAAGCAAAAACCCTGATTCTGTATATCTGTATGATTACAAAACTTCCAGCCATTAAAATGCAAAGTGAACCACATAGTTCAAAACCCAAGTCACACATAACTTCATGCTATATTCTGCAATGTCTCATGCAATTAGAATAGGTTCTCTAGCAATAAGTGAATATCACATAAAAATTAGATTTAGAAATTGACTACTATTGGCTTTATCTAAATATTGGCATGACAAAGTTGAAATTATTTGGACCTTGGATATATCTCATCAGACTTTCTAACCATTCACACACTGTTAGAATGGTCACCATTAAAAACTTAAGAGCTTAATTTTTCCAAATAGCTAGCATTACTCTGCTTTTATGGTATTTCCTACAGTTAATGTATAGAATATCTAAAGAATATTAAGATAAAGTTACTGATTTGCAATGTTATCTATAAGAGTTTTAATAGAAGCTTCTGTATTTTGTCTGTTGTAAAATTCACAGTGTAGTAACTTGTTTTCTCTGTATTAAACAGACTGCTCTAAGAGTTTCCACACTAGTTACCACTAGTGCATGCAAAGAGACTGTTACTGTAAAAACTGAACAGCGCCTCACTGTACTCTAGATCTAACATCAATGCATGTTCTTGTAACAAAAAATAGCTGGCTAAGGCCAGCACTTTTTCCTCATTTACTTTATATTGATATATGACAATCCTGATAAGAAAGAGATAGACCTGACATACTTATAATGAATCATTTTATAATCAAATACTCTATATTAACCTGGTCTCTGGCCAATCTAGCACCTGGCTGCCAAGTTCATAATTACACTGTTCTACAGTGAAGGGTATGAAATAAATTAATTTCATGCTATTTTTGGTCTCACGCTAAAATACATTTATTAGCTGGCTAGCATCGACAACAATTAAGGTTTGCTAATTCAGGTCTTGATTTTCCCTATTTAAATTCTTTTTGATGTTTCTTTGCTCCATATTCTCAGGTCTGATCCATTTTTTATACTTACTTTACATGTTCTTTCTTTGCTTAGTGATTCTGTATTTTACAGGCTTGTTCCAACTTGTTCTCCACTGAGAACTTCAAAATAAATAAATATATATATATTTACACCAAATCCAACAAGTCTAAAGCTAAAATCAAGAACATGCTTAATATAAAATTACATTTGGATTGCTGATTTCTATGGCACATCCAGCTGTAATGATACTTTACTTATCAATCCCTCATTTTTAATGTCAGACATGTTATGTTAAGCTAGCTTTTTCACGTAATGGATTTACTGATTAGTTCCTGTTTTGGTCTATAATTGTTCAATGATTTCCTCAATATTAGCTTAACCAAAAAGCTTATATATAATTCTTTGCAATATGCTTGACAGAAATACAGAAACATTCATGAGAGAATCACAATTTAAGTTAATCAATAAAGGCTTTATCAAGAGTTTTTATTTATAGATAATGCAAATGTTAAAAAAATGTTACAGCCATTAATTATTAGCAGTTTTTTTAAAGCACAAAGTAAGAGTTGAATAAATGTACTTTAAGACACTTAAAGCCCAGGCATTCTTTTTAAAATGACTAGCTAAAGAGCCCCTTGGGCTGTCTTTTTACTGCTTTTCAAAGCTCTAATAGCACTTTTTCACCAAAGACACACCCCTTGAATCCTCCGAGAGATACAATAGCATAATTGTTCTTTTAGGTTTTAAGGCCTTGACATATCTGTCACTGAAAGAACAGTGAATAATAATACCAGAACTATTTTATGCAAATTCCACTTAGAGGTTTCAAGATTTTTGTGAGACGCATCTTGCCTCCTTGTTGACAGTTTTATTGTCACATTAGCTTTACATGAGAAAGTGGTAAAGTTTTCCTCTTTGTTAAATAATACCCCATTTTAAAATCTTTTAGATAAAGTTAAAAACAAATACAAAAACAATGAGATGGAAACATCAATTTGGAAAGGTATCAAAGGAGAAAATAGTAAGATATTTTCTCACTAGCTTTCATTTTTCAAATTATAAATCACACTCATTATAATGTGTAATATGTATAAAATTAATATTTACTTGCATATATGTGTATATTTACACACACATATAGGGAGGGTTATGAATAAAACATACCAGGATGTGTATTCTTAGGCTAGTCAATGAGGAATGGCTCATATCTCAAGGTCACAAAGCTACCAAATACTTTCTGTGTATATATGTTCATAGTGTATATGTATGTGTATATACATGTATGTATATATATATGTGTGTGTGTGCACCTATATGTATATATGTTCTGTGTATATATGTTCATGATATATTGCAACTCCTACATTCAGCTGGCAGAGAGGAGATGAGAGAAATACATGCATACATCATAGAAGATGCTTTTAATTTTTCAGAAAGTTTTGCAATATTTCCTGAGATGCAGAGGTGTGATGAAGGTGCTATCCAAGATAAGAATAGCAAGTTTAACCCTACTCTGCAACTAAGTGCCACACGACCCCTCACTCACTCCCTCCAGGCGGGATGGGAGAGAGGATCAGAAGGGTAAAAGGAGGAAAACGTGTGTTGAGGTAACAGCAGCACTGCTCAGCAGTGACTAAAATGTGTTATCAACATTATTCTCACCCCAAATCCAAAACACAGCACTGTACCCACCACTAAGAAGAAAATTAACTCTTTTCCAGCTAAAACCATGACAATGTCAATGACACATTCACAAATACTCATAAGTACAGTATTTGTGAATGTATCTTAGATGGATCCTGAAGCCTGCCTACTCCAGTAGCAAACAGCATAGTATAGGTCTCTACAGAATTTACAAAGAAATAATTCTGCAAAAAGGTTTTCTTTTTCTGCTACACCAAAAACAATTCTGCATTTTTCCTTACTGTCCTGTTCATTAAGAAATAACTTTAATCTGAACCAGAAGTCTTTTTTATTTACATATAAAAATACCCTCAGAATTCTTCAGACCATGGCTCTATAACCAGTCCAGTCTAGACCCAATCTGTGTGACCCACGTTTCTCTCCATAAATTGCACTATAAGAACAGCTAAAATATAAACAAAGCTTTAAAGAAGAGATGAAACATGAGACACACCCCTCTTTTTTGTGAATTCAACTCTCAGATTCACTAAAATGAAACCACAGCAACACAGATAATCCTTCCTGGGAATGTGAGAGGAGAAGAAGGAATTTTGTGATATAGTTCCATAACCTGTTCATGAGCAGCGATGTGTCCAAGGATACAGAACTCCTGTTCATACAAACAGAAGGGACAGAGGACTCAGAATCCAAGACATTTAGGCTGTGCAACTGTTTTTTCAATGGATTTTCCACTCCTCAAATGTACTCCTGTCCAAATGTCAGGCCTCTAATTTGACTGTTTTCAAAGTTTTTCTCAACTTATAGACGCTCATTTGATTTCACAGGCTTGAGGAACTATCCAGTCCTGATGGAAAGATAGCTCTGCTCAAGGGCATGCTATGAATCTGTATGATTATGAAAATAATCCTGGAATATTTAATATTCATGGGGAGCACATATGACCTCTAATTTTAGGTTCTTGCCTCTGAAAACACTATTACAGAGAAAACTGCATAGAACTACAGTATAATAAAAAGTTATTTTGCATAAAGTTGTGCAAAAACTTCTACATGCAATATAAAATGGATTCATACTATTTTTATACTGAATCCAGCTGCATACATTCTTAGTTCAAGCACCAGGTTCAAGTATACTTAGTTTTCCCTTGAGTTAAACTCATTAGACACAAATCAGATTCAAATTTACCAACTTACAACTCATTTGCAAAAAATGTGGACATTCACAGGACTCTTCACTCTCAGTACTGACTTAATAAATACCTCTGATGTGCAAAAGTCCTCATTTTCATTTCTAAAGTAAAGAATTGCTATTGATGGGACTGAGTACCACTTAGTCCTGGTGGTCAACAGCACCTTTACTGAGTACCTGTAGCATAACCAAGAGAATTATGTGTAAGACTCACTGATCAGCACTGTGTGAGAAATTCAACAGATTTCTCAGTGGATCCAAAATATACAATGTTAGTGAGACAGCTCCCACTAAGAGAATTACAACCAAAAAAAAAAAACAAAAAGCAAAGTTGACAATGACAATGTCTAGACAATGTGGACAAATACAAACATGACTGAAAATTTCCTTTTCTGCCCTCACTAAGTTGTTCTTTAAGCAGTTCATATAATTCAGGTGACAAGTACTTAACCAAATTCCACACTGGCACAATCCAGCCCAGCCTGGACTGCTGGATGCTACATGGCAGAGAGCCTTTTTTGTAGGAACTGTGGGGAAGGAAAAGCCCTTGGAGAAGAAATCTGCTCAAAACTAATTTAGGAAGTGGTATTCCAAGGCATAGAACCACCACGATAAAAGGTATTTTTTGACATGTATCAAACTACGGACATTTGCTACTTACATTGGTTATGAAACTACAAACTGTAACTATAGGTTACAGCCAGCTTCTTTGAGCTGGTATTTCTTTACAAAGTCACTGGGTGAGAAGTGGTTGGATGCCAAAACACTGGAGAGGAAGTATGTAGTAAAGCAGAACATCTTTTTCATAGTGAGAAGTAGAAGCAATGAGAGAACATGTATTTTCTGGGTGCATTGGCACCAGGGGGCAGGATAGAAAGTGCCAGGTTGGTGATTTCTGTCTCATGATAGAAACAAGTGAGGGATTTTTAAATGAACTGGGAAAAAACCTGGGGATAAGGCCCAATTTCAAGTCTTAAAATGCCATCCTTCCCACCCTGCTTTTGACCATATGGACACTTCTCCCACTGAAGCCACAGCCTATTGATGTGGGAAAGAGGAGATTGGTTTCTGAATGACTTCCATGTGAGCTATGATAATCCTGATTTGAGGAATATCCCCATCACAAGGGGACAGATGGAAGAAAGCCCTTACTGCGATCTTACCATAAGACAAAGGTTTTGTATTTTATCACTTCTTTCAAAACAGAAAATGCCCCAAAAATGGTGAGTAGGGGAGGCAGAGCAAAAGCCCACTAATCCATCAGGTCATGAGGGATCCATCCCACTGCCTCAGGCAGAAGCAGGGCAGCTGAGGGGGCACAGAGGGGAGCACCAACACCCAGTATTTGGCATCTCCCCAGGGACAGCCTAAATCTGGGTTGGAATATAGCACACAAGTGGCTTGGGACACACTGTGACCTGGACAGGACATGGCTGTGGGGAGCTGGGGATCGGCACTGCTGCGGCACAGCTGGGAAAGGACTGCTGGTCCCAGGGGCTTAAATGGGGTCCTGGGCCAAGGGAAGAGTGGGGTAGGCCTGTGGGGAAGAGTTCTTCAGTCCCTGATGGGAGGAAAATATTTTGTTTGACCTACTTGGAGTTTTCAAGTGGAAACAACCCATTGCTGAGCAAAGTGCATGGTCTGGATCTCAGACTCCAGCAGGGATGCAGACAAGAACACAGTAGTTTCATTTCAGGTGCTATATCTGCATGATCCATAAAGGAGTTCTATTAAACTGCTACAAATTCTGCATTCAGACAAGCAGTAATATCAAAACCCATACTTCAGGGCTTTGGTTGGTCAGGAAAGATTTATTTCTTCTAAATGCACAAGTGCTCAGCAGCAGGAGAAAACTGCCTTGTTCTGAAACAGCACAGACTGGCTATGACAGGAGACAAGCGCATTAGATAATATATATCTAAGGTGAATTTTCATTTACAGATGCCTGATTGATATAGCTTTCTTGAATAACTCAGACTGGTAAGGATACCCAGATTTTTTTTCCTTTTCTTGCAGCTTGAGTAGGTGCAATTTCCTTCATTTTTTCTCCCTTTCCAAGCGCTTAGATATTGGTTCACAGTGGCCTTTCAGTTTCTGTGCCTGTTGACCACACTAGGTCCTATGGGCTGAGGTGCTTGGTTTGAAAGTAAATTTCTGAGGTAATCAGGATCATTCCAGATAATAATGACCTAACACTGTATGACATTCCATCGAAAACAGATCTTATTCTGAACCCTTTGGCTCTTTGAGCTGAATTTGAACACATATTCTAACACCTAATGTATTAATATCTAACTTTTATCTAATTAACTCAAAAATTAACTGAAATTCTAATTAATTACAAATTCATAGCTGATCTAATATCAATTGTAGTCAGGCATCATAAGTATGTTATGTATAAATATTACAAATAATTTCATCTTCTTCATATGTTCCCTGAACTAAAAATGGTATCCTAGAGATGCAGACAGTTCAGGAATTTGTTCATGACTAGGCTGTGCAGCAACTTAAAAGTTCCAAATATAAACAAGAATATTTGTCTTTAGTATATCTTAAGAAATTAAAGGAATATTTCCTTTTTTTTTTTTTTGAGTCAGCATGACGCATGAAGGAGAAAATTAATTATTAAATACAAGAAAAGATATTTGTTTTTTTCTGTTTTGCCTGTTAGTCTAGTCATCTCTTGATTTTGTGGATTCTCTCTTTAATTCCCTATATATTCTCAAGCATCAGTCCTAAAGTGAGATAATTCCTTCTTTACATCTTCATGTACGCAGATGAAACTTCTCTGTCTGCACAAGTTTATTTTCCTGTTGGCTTAGGATGTACAATTAGATGTGTACATCCAAAACACACTTTTCTATAAATCCAGCCCAAAGAAAAAAACTCATTATCTTGAGATATTTCTGTGGGCAAAGGTTATGCTTTTCTGATCCATATTATCTCTTTGTCTAAACATCAGTAGCTTAACTGATTTAGATCAGAGTTATACTCTATTAAGTAAAAAGGTGTGATTAATGTGTACTAAATACTACTGGATCAGCTCAGCATCATTCTATGGTATACACAAACCTATTGTCACTGGAACTGTGAGATTACTTGGTAAAAGCCCAGCCTTGGAAATGAAATTTCTTGTAAAAACCACCAGAGAAGGTGAGATGAGAGGTGTCTTAACTGTGACGAGGACTTTCTGTCAAAGCAGGTGTATTGTGAGCCAAGATCATTTTCACCAGTCATTTCAAGTCACCCATGACATGAAAGTTTATGTTTCACATTTAGCATGAAATAAATAAAATAATAAATAAATAACAATAAGATCCAAGAGCTGCAGGAGCAGTCCTTTCACTGCCAGGCACATTTGAACTACTGCTTTGAAACTAAGGATGGATGGCAGAGAATGAGTGAGCTCAGAAAAGTGAAGGATGGGAGAAGTCCTGCCCTGCAGAAGTGTTTCCTTGCATATGTCAACTGGCTCCAAGGGGAGAAGTCACTCTCTCAGTTGACAAAAAGACAGAAAAGGCTGTGCTCTGGTAGAACTGATACATTGCTCAATTGCCAAGAGAGCAATAGCAACAGCCATTGAGGTAAATGAGGAACGGAGGAAGAGGAAAACAGCAACAAGATACTACAGAAGACTTGAACTTAGGACAATAAATAGAAAATAAAAAGAGTAATAAAAAGTAACACTTCATGGAAGTGTAAGGGGAATGGGAAAAAGAATACCAAACAATGTGAGTCATAAGCACAATTGTGCAGAACAGTTTCACAGCTGCTCCACATGAGAAGGCAGGGGCACCTCAGCGTGCCTGAAGGTGAGCTCCCACCCACAAGACTTCCAAGCATGGCTCTCTCAGCCCCCTCCCTTTCCATAATTAGAGAGGAAATGTCATAAACATTAATCTCCACTCCACATGAGAGGCACATAGCCTCACCCAAAAAATGTTTCCCTGCTCTACAACCCTCCCTTGAAGTGCCATTCCTGGAAGGCACTAAAGAATTTCACACATCTCCTCTAACACGGTGAAGTTTCATTCTTTAACTGTTAATACTACAATTCCCACAGCAATCCACTCATCTTTTCCTTATTTTAGCTTGTTGTAATGACAAAACTCATCTTTATCATGGTTATTTATAGGAAATAAAAAAACAATTGAGTGTCTGCATTTATAGCACTGGATTTTTGCAGCCACCCAACAACATCCCTTCATGGCTGAGCTGCAAGACCTTAGATGCCTTATGCATCCCCCTGTTACAAGTCTATCTCTGTTCAATGTAAAATCTAAGCCTCTCACACACACATTTCTCTGCAGGTATAAAAGACCTAGAGCTTAATGTGGAGAGAAAGTGCTGTTTTCCCCCATGCTTCCCAATCACTGGGAATGTGGACAATATCCACATCCTGTCCACCACACAGGCCCATAAAATCAGAACTTTCTTCTGTGCAGGGCCCTCTGTCTATGAGCTCTAAGTGCAATTTGAAAGCATATCCAGTGTCCCATCTCTCATTTTGATCACTGCAACATCTTTTCCTCAAATCTTGACAAAAACAGCCAGGCCATGCTCAAATCCATTCACAATTTTGCTGAAAAGATCATTATCTCAGGCTTTTCCTTTGACCACAACATTCTGTTTTCTGCATCCTCTTTTTAGGCCCCATGTTGTTTTTACATTAAACATAAACATCCCCATCCTTGCATGGACCAGCAGAGTCAATTCTCAGTCTATTTGTCATTTCTCAATCATCTCACCTGTGACTGATTCGTGGTGTTGGCTTCCTTCTCAAGCTTATCAAGTGTCTTAGCATGAACATTTAGTACTAGCATGCTATTAGTATTCTCAGAGAGGTTTTGTTTTGTTGGGTTTTTTTTGCTTGGTTGGTTGGTTTGGGAGTTTTTGTTTTATTTTGGTTTTTTTAGTTATTTACAAAAGCCAATTATTTAGCTGCTGTAGTAGTTCTGATTCCCTTCTGCTCAAAGATCCTCTTGGGACAGGATAAAGATTTTTTTGTCAGGGAATAGGTTACATCTCCCAGATTATCCTGAGCTACCTGTACTGATTCCAGCAATTGATTTGGAGACAGGCTCCTCCAGGGATGCATTTACTTAAAACCACTAAGAGTAGATGCTTTCAAGGCAAATATCAGTCAAGAATTAGTAGAAAAAAAGGTTCATATATCTAGCCTTTTCCCCAGACTCTCAAACCATCCAGGCTCTTCTAGAAAGTAGAGTTGAGCATAAGATGCAAAAAGTCCCTCAACTTTCCCTTATTAGTAAAGTTGAGCTTCATTTGAGTTTGGCAAGACTGCTGATCAGTTTGGTGCTTTATATTTCTCAAGCACTTAGTGTAAATGGAGAAGGGAAGAACTCTGCTGCCCTTTGTCCACTTCTTCCAACAAATATTAAAGGTGTTCCATTCCAACTCCTGCAGTTATTCTCCATTTTCATCTTTTAGCTTTTGTCAGTTTTGGAAGACTTCCAGACAGTACCTTTTCTTCTAAATTCCATGTGACTATCCTATATGCATTTCTGGTTATGATCAGAGCTCAACTTACAATTTCACTACTTTTCCTTGGGCCATCCTAACATATTGATAATATTGTGTAGTGCTGTTTCCTTACCTTTCTTATTAGATATTCTCTTCCAATAGATGTTCAGCAGATTCTGTTCAGTGCCTGGGGTGTGCCAGAAGCTATAATTTTGGTCTCCATTTCACCAATGCTATGTAATGCAAAGTAAAGCTTTCTCTGGGTAATTCAGGACTTCTTTTAGCAGCTAAAACAATACTGAGGTATAGCTGTCTAATATGGCATGAAACCCAAATAAAATAAATTTGGTGGACCTTATCTAGTAATATGAGTCAGTTGTCCTAAAGTGGGGCAGTGCTCAAAAATGAAAGCTTCCACTAATTTGGGTTCTGGGAAAAGTGCTAACATTTAAATTTCCACAGTGTCTAGTGTTTGGTGCCTATTACTCTTCTTGTGTTGGTTTCTTCATTGCTTGAGGGCCAAAATGCAACTTTAAGAAAAATAATCTAAGAAAATAATCACACAGATGTATAGAAAAGTACATAAAAGCATCCTTGACACAAAAAAATGTAAATCACAACACTTACAACTTATTTCATTTTCGTTCTCCTCCCCTTCTTTTTCTAAGGTATAAAAGGAATACTACTACTAATAATAATAATAATAAGTAAAACAAACAACAACAAAAAAAGGAAGCCTGGCATAGTTATCATTCATGTTGATGTCAACAGCCCTGCACAGACAGGTTACAGGAAAATACCACCCCAGGGATCCTATTCATGGTACACAGCAGGGCCCTGTCTGTAATTACTGTGGCCTAGTTATTTCTCAGGGAAAGAAGTCCACCACCAGATCTATTTTTTTTTTCTTAATAGGTGAAGTTGAACCTAAAGCACTGTAATTTTAATCAAATCTTTGCCATCTGCATGTAGTGTCTCTAAGAAGTTGAAGATTTAAGTGTATGTTGTAGGGTTTGCTGAATAGTCCCAGAGGGGGGAGAAAGGGCAGAGAGATTGCAATTATGTTACACTTAAAGGTATTTCTGTTGCCAAGAAAGGGATGGGCGGGGGGGGGGGGGGGGGGGGGGGGGGGCTGAATCTTGTGAGGGTTTTTTCCCTTTCTGTCTCTATTTCCCCTTTCCCCTAGTGAGGGTTAAGATGATGTCATGGACGGAAAGGAAAATATTGCAATGGAATAGAAGACAAAGCCAGAGTGAAAAGGGGAACAATAAAGCAGCAGTTTTTAATTTGTCTATTAATTGTTTTAAGAATAAAAGGTTGCAAGCAGTATGATTAAATAGTTTGACACAGAATTTTCTGCATTGCTTCTTTTCCCCAGGGAAGTCTTATGCTCAGAAACTATAAGTAAGACCTTATATTTAATGTTACCTTTAATATTTTAATTTCTAATCTCTCATTTCTCATTATGACGTTCCATAGTTTACAAGAAAAATCTGATATCTGAGCCTTTTGAACTGGAAAACACAGTTTCACAATTATGGCAAAATTTATACTGGAGAAGGATCAGATTCCTGTATCTGATGTTTCAGACTAACAACTCCTTGGCCATAAAAGATTATTAAGGATGCATGTCCATTAGTACTTTTGGGAAATGAACAAAAGTCACAGAACTGACAGATAATGCAAAAATCTTGTCCAGAGAAGGGCTCATTCAGCTGTTATAGTTTTAAAACAACAACACGCTGAAAATTCAAACTGCTATGTGCTTGCATTCTTAAAACCAGAGCTATCAAAATAACATGTTGTTTCTTCAAGTTACGGTTTTCTGTTTTGATCAGTTGCCACTCTGGTTTCTAGACAATACCAGCATAACAAGGGTGATGCTTACTGCTCAACTGTTGCTTACAAATGAATTGTTTCTTCCCACTAGTTAAGATATGTGTATTTTTGGGCAGCCAGCCTTCAGGTCCAGAGCCAGTCAAATGCCATTTCCCATTCCTAAGGCATGTCCTGTGAGCAAGAGGGTGGATGCACTCATGTAGGTGTTAATAACAATGCAAGCAACCAGATATCTCAGAAGTGCAGTCTAGACAACAGAAAGTGCAGCTGTGGCACCTGCCTTAACAAACTCACTGCCAAGGAAAGTGTGATGAGATTCTTTATTTACTGAAAGCAAATTAACCCCCAAATTATTGACTGATATACTCCAATACTAGAGATTCACTCATGTGGGTTTATGTCCTATCTCTCTCAGAGGGTGCAATGTGAAACACCGGTACCAGTTTGTGTCCACAGCTTTCAAATTTCCTTACATACCTGCCTGGGCATTTGTTTATTAATGTTTGACCAAAATAAACTGTTGGACAGAAATAGTAACGTGAACAAGTTATACATCCTGAAGCAATTGTTTCTTCCAGTCTACAATTTTCCAGGATATTCAGGAAGGTCTCCTAGATTCTACCTTGCTCATGTGTCACTGAATTGAGAGAAAGTGTCAAAGTTCAAAAGCATAGACTGAATATGTGATCAATACTTCTCAACTCCAGAAAGAATGGGAAAAATAAAAGAAATAACTTCTTTAAAAAAATAATTTATAAAACTATGAAGTACAGGAACATTTAGAGACCTTTTGAACAAAAAAACCAGCCTTCCTTTTACTGCAGTCATATTAATTGGGCCTCATTATATTCTCAAAATAAATTTGCAACTTAGATATTAGAAAAAAAAAAGAAAGAAAAAACACAAAACAGCTTTTATTTTTAAGTGAAAATTTCAGATAATTTAAACATTTTTCTATTCTGACTCACAGTTACCTCATGATACATTTCACTTCACACTAACATGTCTGTTCTTTGTATAGGTATACTCTTAACCATTCTTAGTTTTAATATTTTTTAATTCAAACACAATAACACAAAACATATATGTGCATTCATATATCAAAAGCATACAAGCATAATTTTCAACATGTATTCTTCTTGATAAATTCTTCTAAAACAGTTACTTATTGCCCAAGACAATATCAGATAGAGAAATATATAATAATACAATAATTATGATAATACAATATTAAGATTGTCAATATCAGAGTGAAAGAATTAAGGTAACGGTTGAAAGTAGTGGATGTTCAATGTCAATATTTTCTCATTTTATGTTATCCATAAATAGTAATTATGATAACTAACGTGTCCAGTAAGAACAGTTAAGAGAAAATTTTCTCTCAGAAAGTAAAACTAGCAGAATAATGCTGGAAGGCTTTTGGGTTAAGTTCAGGTTAGATTTGAGTTTGGCTTAGTTTACTTGCTTGCTCTTATTATCAAAATCCCTATCGGCCTAGATTACTACAATTTAAGAGCCAGAAGAAAAAACAATTCATTTTCTGCTGGCATTGGTATCCAAACATGGATTTTCTACATTTATCTTGTTGATGATTAGCTGTTCCCTTTCTGGAAATACAGGTATGATAAGGGTTGAAATGTTTAATTTAATGCTGTGTAAGAAAAAAGTAGCCTTTTCTTTTGGTATGCTAGTTAAAGATTGGTTTTATTTTCCCAAAGACCTTCATAATTATATTAGGACTCCCATCCTGCTGAATCAATTTACAATTAATACAATGGCAACCTGCTGCTTAGTTTAATGTGTATCCCACTCTTCTGAACAATATGACTGAACATATTGCAGTGTCTGAAGGAACAAAATTTCTAGACTGCATTTTAAGGCAATGGATTTTTTATGGAATCTTGCAGATGAACTGGAAGAAAGTTATAGGATGAAAGCAAATATGCATCAAATATAATATTCACTATTCCCTAAGTTGTATTTCTTTCCCTGTGAGTAGCAGGAGTCATATCTCCCACCCTCTGAGTTTCTGTCAGCAATCAACACCATTTACAACACATGCTGCATAAAGGAAAATTGCATTACAATGATAGTTGATCTCTGTTATGACATGTATCTTCATGGCTACAGAGGGGAAAGATAACTCATCTCTGAAATAGCCATGAATGATATATCTGTCTTTCCTGGTAAGAAGTGTCATAATAGATATAGGCCTTCATGTGCTACCTCTTTACAAAATCATTGTTCTTCAGGAAAGAAAGTTGTTTATAAAGACTAAGAAAGTTAATGCTCAGAAATACAGCTAGAAAAGGAATTTTTCTATCCTATACGACTTAAAGAAGTCTGAATTTTGTCATTACAACATACCTAAACCCAACCTACATATGAACATTTATATCTGACAGCATATTGTTACATTCATACTTAGAAGTAAGTGCATATGCTACATGTAATATACCCCAAAATGATATACCAAAATGTTGTCCTTGAAGAAACTGAATTCTTGTTAGCCTGTTAATGGGTGAGGCAAGGATATGTTGTCTGCAAAGATTGCACACAAACTCCAATTAAGCTTTTGTAACTTTGTGATCTGTCAGATGTACTACAAAGTTACTGTCTTCAAAATGGCTGGAAAGGATTGCTTCTGGCTGCTTTCTTATGGAATAGGAGGAATCCCTCCCACATACCTGTCAGTCACTCTCTGCACTTTTTCAAACCACTGGCCAACTGCAGTTACCTTTGAAAGAGTAAAAGTTTTAGAGATAATTAAATTCCTAGATGTTTTGTGAAATTCAGTACCTGAAGAAAGAATATTTCCCATGACTTTCTGTCTAGGAATAGCAAGGAGAACTTGGCTATGGCCACTTTGCTACAGAAGTGATCTGAAATCTGCAGGAGTGTTACAAGAGAGAACCTGGGGCATCACTACGGCCCCGTAACATCCAACAGGTGCCTTAAGAAACCTCACCTTACATGTTCTACTGATCACAGACACTTCAACTTTCAAAAATTAAAACGTCTCTGTCACTTCAGTTGTACTGTTAGGGCTTCTGTAAAATCTGACTTTGTCTTGGGCAAATTTCTTTTTAAGAACTTCATTTCATGGACTTTATGGTCAGAAGGGAGTTTCTAAAAATCTTGAGCTCCTAGCTTGACCTGCATAACACAAGCCGTATAATTTTATCTCCTAGTTCCTACAGGATTATTCTCCTTCCCCATGTAAGTGAACTATATTGAATTTAATAAATCTATAGAGCAAAAAGATTTAGAGATGAAAGATTATTTTCTTCTCCTACCTAAGGCCCTTTCCAGAGAAGAGCTCAGGAACTGGAGTTCCAATATGCATTGGGTAATGTGTCAAATTAAACATGTATTTATGTTTTTCAGTGGATCTGAACTAAGCTTATAGATTCTTGTAAGACTAGGAAACTAAATTCCTTTCTGATCTATAAAGCTGCAGCTTTCCAAAATACAATGTCTTTAGTCATCAGTCTGAAAAGTCAACTCATGACATGGTTGTAAAACGCCAGGTTTTACAAACTCTCAAGAAAGCTAATGATAGGCCAGGTAACTGCTAAATAAGACTATGAAACACTGTCTAAAGAGACAGACAAGACTGTAATTCTCAAAATACTCTTCTTATGTATGCTGGGTTTGATTTTGATTAAGAATAATGGCATATTATGCTATTTTATTTCACTTGTGCCCTGAAATATTGTTGTCATCATAAGATACAAATCACAGCAACTGAAATACATACTTTTCAAGCTGTAAACTTACAGAAACTATTGCAAGGTAAATTAAAAACATATCCATATATTTAGATTTTATTACCAAGTAACTCCTCTTATTTGTTAAGTAAAAGCATTGTTCCCTGATAAAATATCCATAAACCTTAAGTGTGATCTACTCTACTCTATCTATACCCTTAAATATACATAAGATTTATAATTTAGTAGTATATATACAGGTGCAGGTATCCTTGTAGTTTAATGTATAAGTAACTAGCCACTTCTGAACTCACCTACATATTTGATTTTTCCTAGACAAAAGGTATATTAAAGAGAACACAGCATAAAAATATTTTTTACCAATGTATGGACACTTCATTTTGTGCAAGAAAAAAATTGTGAAGTTCTAACCACACATATAGTGAAAATAATAAGTTTTAATTTGTCCTCTACAAAGCTCAACCCAAGCCACTGACTTTTTCAGAATTTTTGAGTTTTATTTCTCACTTCAGCAGGAATTTAAGAAAAACATGCCACACTGAACCCACAGAGACACTTTTTTTTCCAAACCTCTTGAAATTTTTTCAGAATGTTGATTGCAGCTTGTCTTCTCCATGCATTTTTATATATACTTTTGCTTTAACATCTTATAAAAAGCTACTATATGTGGAGATAATTAAATGTTTGGGTTTAGAGGCACACAGAACACACCTGTGATATTCCATTATGTCAGTATGATTCTTAGGCTCTGATGTGTATTATGCGTTAATTAAGGCATGGGAAATAATGTATATGAAAAGATATATCTTCTTTACTTCCAGTGAAATAAAAATTTCAAATCAAAAACATCTGTCTTTTTTAGTTTATATGTCAAAATGTAATTGGCTATGGTTGGGTTTTGTTGCCTTTATTACTTTTAATAGCTGTACAGCCACTGATTGCCCAAGCTGATGGTTAATTTAATTTCTGTCAATACAATATTGGGGCTGTCTGCATATTCAGGCCATGATTAACTGCAGCAGAGTCCATAACAGTAGTGTTATTATTACTGCATTTAACTACCTCTCAGGAGAAGACAAATTAAATTATGTTGAAAATGCTGTTGATTATCATTACAGACTTATTTGTAGAGCACAATTACTGATCTGTTGTAAAATAAATCAAATTTTTTATCATCGTGGTATAAATTAAATGTAATGTAGGCGAAAGGAGAGTGGTTACTGAAAGAGTTCAGACAGCTTTGTATAAGTCAACCAAGCACTGAATTAAAATAATAATCACAGATGAACATGATATTATATTTTAATAACAAGCTACTTCATGACCAAGTGTTCATAGATTATGGGACTCCAACAATAAAAAAGCAAACTTAAAATGGTTTATGTGCTGTTGACTTAAACAAAAGACTGAGGCCTTCATATATAAATTATTTTCTACCGCTGCCTCTACACAAACTGGAAATTCACTTCAAGTAACCAATTTAAGGAACCACTTTAAAAATATAATTACACTAATAGCTTACATATGATAATACTCTAGCTCTCCTCCTCCCTCTATGATATACTAATATCTGCCACACTGTATTAGTACCTTATGAAATGTGGGCCTTTACTGATAACTCCAGTGAAAACAAAATATGTGCAGCATACTAGCAGATATTTAATTACACTGAATGCTCACTATTAAATTCCCCCTAACCCTACATCTTCAGAAAGGCCAGGCAGTTACTCACTGATTCATGAAGACAAAAGAGAGCAGGTATAAATGGTTCTTATCTTATCTTTCCATAGATAAGTGATCCAGCTTCAGTCACGTTTCTTTTGACCATCAACCATGTCAGGAATCCAAGAAGTAATGCAAAGGAAACATAAGTAGAAGCTGCCCCCAATTTTCTTTCCATCCCCATTAGCAGAGTTCAGACTGAATCTCATGGGAGTAGTTGCTCAGCTGGCACATACATTGTATCTCCATCAGATTTGCCAAAATTCTGACAAAATTCATATCAACAAGGGATCTGTTTAACAGAGACCTGTACCACTTATAAGAAATTGTACTTGCCCATCAAAGCCGTTCCTCATGGTTTTGAAATTGAATTTCTGATTCAAAAGAGTTCTTACTAACTATAATGCATTCCAGCATTCTTTACACAGAAGAAAATCCCATTGGCATTCACGGACATTTTGTCTACAAAGAAATCACATAAAAACCTCAGAATAAGCTGTTTCAGTAGGTGTCCATCAACTCATAGAATTCAGGATTTCTATTTTTAATTTTGCCAGACATTATTACTTTGGTCTACAACCCTCCAATAACTGTCTCAGAGTTACCCCTTCTCTATCCTTACTACATTTTCACCAGGAGTCAGTCATTCTCATGAATGAACTAAATCTGCACAAAGGGTACTTGAGCCTCACAGTTCTTGGCATGACAACTGAATTTTTGTTCCTGGCACACCGAGCTCCTAACTGCATTAGGCATGCCTGGAGCTCCATGGCACTCCTTATATGTTAATCACATCCATTATGCTCCATGCCCTGCAAAAATTTATAGAGAGATCCAGAGTATACAAGCAAGCTACATCTGTAAAGAACCCTTTGGCCTAGCAAAAATATGATGGGCAGTGAGCCACAAGTTCTAGTTGCAGCTTTTCATCTGATGTTAATAATTCTGTGCACTACATAACCCTTATTATGCAGCAAGGCCTCATTAAGAAAGAGACAAGTATCATTTGCCATATTTTGCAGAAGGATTAACTCAGAGGTTCTCATTTGTTGTGCAGCAGGACTCAAACCCCAGGTTTTTAAGAGAACAGACACATGTTATACACACATAGCCAAGATGCATTTCAAATCTGTGTGTTTGTCTGGGCTTTCCAGAGTTATCAAGCCACATTTCCATATGTAGCCAGAAGATGAACCAAGAATTTTTACACTGCTGATACAAATATATGAACACTAGCATTATTTAACATGACAGCAGTTTTCTTTTTTTTTGTTTTCTCTTGTTTATAGACATGAAAAATATCATACAAATTTCTGTCTTTCAGTAAAAGAGCTACTAAAATCATTTGTAGAAGTATCTTAAAAGATCAGAAGATTCAATGAATGAAACCCTTGTACAAAACAGAAGAGCAGAGAATGAGGTGCAAAGAATTAAAGTTTTTGTCTTAGTTGTAATCTAGAGGAGTGGAGATCTATTCCTCACTGTGCTATAAACTTTCTTTAATTACGGTGTTCTCCTGCCTCCCAACTTGAGCCATAACCACCAGTGGGTGTTGTGATGGCTGTACCCATCTTACTCTGGACATGGCAGCCAGGAGCTGTCTGGAATGGTGACCCAGACGTCTTACTGCTATGCAAATATGGCCATAAGTCACTCATCTTTCTCTATAAATAGCGGACAGCCCAGGGCCAGGGAGCTCTCCTATACGGCAGCGGGCTGCACGCCAGGATCTCTCCTTGAGCAGGGACACCTCTCAAGGTTACTCCTCCAGGCTGAGAGATCCCTTCCCACAACAGATCCTCACTAAGTGGTCAATGGCAGGATAAACTTGGACTTCTTAGCTGAGCGGTCTAAAGGATTCACTGTGCATGTATAATCCTTCAGCCATAGACTGTTGACCAAATCTGAGACTAGAAGTGGATTCAGATGCACCTAGACTCTTTGAGGGAAGCGAGAGGATCTATACTGAAACTCATTACTCAACAGGAGATAAAACTGCCTCCCTGACAGTTTTGTCTGACCCTATCCTCTACACAGTAAAAAATCAAGTGCACCTTGCCAACAAATCTTGTTAAACCTCTATCACATTTACTATCAAAGTTTGTTAAACTGCATGTTTATATCAATAAGCACATTGCTGCTTCTTTCTTATGTGTGAAGCACATCACTCCATCAGCATGGTAACACTATCGTAATTCAAAGTTATCTTGCTATTATTTATATTAAAAATACATCATTTCATTCCCACTTTCTTTTGGATTGTTGTATAGGCCTGAAAAGCTCACTTTTAGGATTATTTAAAATGTGAATGTGTCACACAGCCTGTTCATTTAAACCATGCCTTTCAGCACCAAAGCCATCCACTGAACTGCATGTAATGAAAAGATTTTTTTTTTTTTTTTGAGTCTTTAACCATTTATCACCTCTATGCAACAGGAAATTCTTCTTGGCACTTTAGGCTACCATAAGAAGGAATAGGCCCTGCCACATGGAATTTGTAATACAATTTCAAGTGTGAGACAAAATAAGGGTTAGCAAAACCAGAAGGGCAAGATTTAGCTGTACTTTGAGATAGAAAAGATGCACCACAGAAGGAAATAGAAAATGTGCAGATATAATCTGTTCTTAAAATATTCTGAGAATCCGTTATGAAAAAGGGTGATAGACTCTGAATGAAAGGAAGTTGCTAGCAAGCTTTCCATTCTATGTGGGGAACATTTCTGTTCAATTTATGCTACCAGCCAAATGATTTTCAGTTTTCAGTGTAGGACCCACTACTTACACTGTTTCTGCTTTAAAAATAAGGACTTGTATAAAACTGGCTCTGGAAAACCTTAACAGATCATGTGGCTAGAAACAGCACATATAGTCCTAGGTTTCCTATGTGCACATTTATGCAGAAGAGGAAAATCACTCAGAAACAGTGTTTAACCATTGTTTCTATTCACACACTACTTCCCTCATGCTAAAATGGTGTTCTATATCACAAACAAGGTCAACTAAGCTACACCAAAGCCAAGGGGTTTAAAAAAAAAAAAAGCAGTTAAGGTTTTAGTGTGCGTAGATATGTTCCCACCAGCTCCCACTGTGTAAACTTCCTAAAGTTCACTTCCAATACAACAAATTAACACAAATTTGACCCAAATCTATTCATGTGACATTGACAGAAAAATGTGTGAAATCATACATGCAAAACAAAATTAGCTCAATACAACCTTTCCTATTTCTTGAAAAGGTTAACAGTGTAAGCTTTGCAAACACAGGACTATAAAATAATGCAATTTCATTAATATTCCACTTGATTAAAGATTACAAACACCTGCAAAAAGCACACCAGCCTGCAGTAAACTATACCTGTATGTTCCCTTAAAAGTGAATATTTTGACTGAAACAGCACAACTACTTCAACACCTATGCTCAGTACAGGTGAAATGCACCCCACAAAGGCAGAACTCTGAAAGGATCCCAATACAGTAGTGGAGGGCACTGAGCTTATTTGATGTGACACGCTCCATTCATCTTCATGAAAGTTTCAAACTCATGAGATAGATACAAACTGATGTCTATTGTCATTTACTGGGAAACTATGAGGTGTAAACATTTCACACAACTCCCTCACAAACATGAAGCAGGATGATAGCTTTGATGGCACTGATGGATGGCGTCCTTATGGCCAGGGGAAGGAGACTCACATCAGCACTGACACTGTGGGATCTATCAGCTGTCTTTAAAACAAAGTGGATCACAGGAGAGTACCAGAGCAGAAACACATAACAGTGTTAGGACTTTGCTACCTCCTCAGGAACAAAGCACATATAATTTGATGACTGTTCACAAATTCCAGCTGTAAGGCTCAGAGATAAACTGTTCCTTATTATATTATTGTGCCTTATAATTATGTCTTCCCTGTATGATCAATATATTCCATACAAGATAAATCATACTATAGAATGATGACCATATATGACCATGATACAGTAGGCAGACCAGTCCCTGTCCACACATGGGGGAAAAACACATGTCCCTGAAAAAGGGGTTGCACACTGCTTGCTTCATACTTCCATAGAAAATATACCTGTCATGCACGTCTTTAGGCACCAGAAATACTTATGGATGAGAAATAAGAGGCTTCAGCTTAACTTGGGCAAGAGAGATAATGCAGCTGGGTAGGATAAAACCTCTTCAGTAACCAGCCAAGTTATTACTCTCATTAGTTGTCAAAGCCATCTCTCTGCTCTTGTCAAAGCAAAGCCATCTAAGAATCTTCCCTGAGCTTGTTCAGCCTCAGGACAGACTTTCAGCTTGAACTCTAGAAATCTTTAGACAATACTTTTTAGCTATCTGCATAAGTCATCACTTGGACCTCTGCATACTCAGAACCATTTCCTTAATTATAGCCTAATAGCTTGCTTAATAACTCCGAGTTCTAACGAATAGCATCATGAAATAGAAGTGGATGATAATATAATATGTGGCACACTGACAGAACTCAAAGCAACTGTTCAGGAAGGGTGTAATTTTCCATATTTCACAGCTCTTTAAAGTGAGGTTCAGAGGGATAGGATCTTTCTCTGGACACAGGGAAACTCTGATAGAGACAGAACTAGTCATGTAGCCTTTATTCCTATACTATCCTACTGTGTTTTGAAATGTGGAGTAAATGAGACATTATCATAAAATATGCTGTAATCATGATTTTGATTAAGCCCCAGATCATGTTAAAATACTGGATTATACTCAGTATTTTGAAAACAATTACATCCAGTACAGTAATAGAAGGACGTTGGGCAGTTTGTTTTATTGACTCTTAATTAGAAATAGATGCTTCGTTTGTCATAGTACTCTCTGTAGGAGATAAAGGTGCAAGACGTTTCAGTCTGATGTCACCATATGAGCAGGCTGGGAACAAGTATTTCAACATAAATTGAAATTAGTGCTTTAATGGGGTGTAACATGCTGGGCCCGGATGGTCTGGCCAGGTGTTACCTCGGGATCCTCAGTGAGAGGTCCTCAAAAGGGTGATGAATAAAAGAGGGATGGGCACAATTCAGTGACCCAAAGAAGAATAATAAGTTAAACAAGAAGTTAAAAGTTACAATAAACAAGAAGTTTAATAGTGAAAACAACAAACATATCATCCAAACAACCAAAGAGGGTTGCACCAAAAAGGCCGGGGTCCAGGGTAAGACAGTAATTTATATAAGGTAGTTGAGGGGTGGAGTCTGAGGGAAAGGGTCCAATAACAAACAGGGATTAGGAATATGTAAAACAATGCAGCAAATTCTAACCAATTATAACAGAGAAACTATAGAACTTTCTGGTACTATTTTCATACAACTTTTCAGGGAGCATTGTGGGTGAGGTTTTGCTCATTCTAATTTCAGGAGATTCTTCTCCTCAGGGCCTGGGGCAAAGGCCCTTGCCAACCCTTTGCCTTGATGGACTCCAACAATGGGGCCTAAAAAGTTTTTAAAGTTGTCTATAGGGATGAGTAAATAATTGTTTTGTCAATACACTTCTTTCTTAGTCTGTGAGTTTTTAGAATTTTACTTTACTTTGTAAGAAATATTTTCACCCGACTCTTAGACAATATTTTTGTCTTCCTTCACATAGTTCCAAGCCCCATGTCAGAATGAAAATTCTGCTTTTCCTGTACGAGTCACTCAAATATCTTAATTTGTTAAATCAATAATAAGATTGCTGTAATTCTCTGCAGCACCAATAGCTCCAGATTCAGTTCCATGTGACAGATAAGTTACTAATGCCTGTAAAACTTCTTGTTCAAACGGTATTCTATGCTACTTTTAGAAACCAAACATTTTATCACTTAGAAAGTGAAAATGTATCTGATCTATCTTGTAAAATAATCTGATACATTCATAGCACATTTTGTGCACTATGCAGCTAATTAAGAAGACTTTACTATTCTGTAAAAAAAAATTATTGGACCTGAAGGGTACTCTTGCAACTGCAATATTTGAGGCAAAAAAACCAAAACACCAACAAATCAAGGAATAGCCTTTCCTCATTGCACTCTGACAAATAAAAAAGTCCTACATTATTTTTAAACTTATAGATTCATCATATTTCCTATGAAACCACAGCATCAAGAACCAAAACACTTAGAATGCCCAGAATATTTTTTTTTTTTTTGGTTGGGGGAAAAAAAAAGGCAAACAAACAAACAAACAAAAAACCCAAACCAAAAGAAACCACCAAAATTATGTGCAGAAGTTATAAATTATTGCAATATTCTGTGGTCATTCCAGGCTCAATGTGAAATAAAAATACAGATTAGGAACACTGTTTTCAGCTACTACATGCAAAATAACTCATATTACCTCTTTGAAAGTACATAATTAGACAATATTAGTCTAGTGCTTCATCTGAAAACTGGGCCAGTTCTGGCTAAAATTTTTACTAGTCTGCAACATGTTTTTGACTTACCTTACATTCATTTTATAAACATGAATTTCCCTCAGAAACATTTCCCATTCTCTCTCAGAAAGAAAACACACATGATACATGTGTTCAAAAAACACAAAGTAGCATCACAAAAATATTTGCTACCAGATTTATTTGATAGCTTGTCTATCTATTGCCATTAAAAAAAGAAAAAAAAATAAAAAAGAAATAACCTTGAGACATAAGAAACAATACCTGTTTATTATTATTAGCCAGATTAAGAGAACAATTTAAGATGTTAATTTAAGATGTCTCTGTGCCTGTGTTTCACTATTCTTGTTGATGCTACTGTTTTTATTCTTTACTTGTCCACTGATATTTTGAAATTATGATCCGGTCCATGAGATCTCTAGTGTATATGAAAATATATCCACAGAATCATTTTAGTCCTCTAAGGCTATACTGACAAAAATATATTTTCACCAAAACATAGACCAAAGTTTGATACCGTTGTACTTAATACATAAGCAACAGACCTGGGAGCAAAATGCTCACATCTCTGATCCAGAGCGTCAGGCCCTATGTTTGGTTTTCTCCATCAAGTATCTCAGAGAATCAGTTCTCAAAATATTGCTATGTTTTGTTTATCCTTATTTCCAATTACAAGTATTTGGAATGTTTTCTCCCATATTACTCAGAGTAGCAAAACTCAAGGGAATCTCTCTCTAACACAGAAAAATAACTGTATTTTCTGACTAAAAGTGAATGGTGATTTTTCTGGGAAGCTCCACTGCAAGCAGCATCTCTATTGCTTTCAGTTTTTCTGAAGAAGATTTATCTGAAAAACATACAAATCCACAAAAATCTGAGCAGGGCGAAAAAGCATTACAAGGGCCAAACAGAGAGGAGAGTATTACAAAGGCAGAATGCAAGAGCAGCTTGTTGCCTATGTAGGTGAAGAAGTTGACTTTCTTGGCAGCAACTTCATGGGCCTGATTTGTTATATCATCTGAGTGTCCCCTTGACATCAACTTCAGAAGTATTCACCATAACCCGTGCTACAGGGATTTTATTATTTTGAAACTCATTCTCAGTACACTTTTGAATATGAAACCTTAAATGATAGAGTACACAGAAATCAATTGATGAAAAAGGCTAAAGATAGAAATTTTATTATCAAGGGCACTCAAAATCAGGTTGAGCTGTTTTAAATGCAGGTATGTGTTCCCAGCTAGTCCAATCGATCCCATATAATACATGTAATTGCAGCTTTATATCTTATTATTGTCTCCACAGGGGTTTTGTGGAAACAAGATGCTACACATTACACAATTCCTATGAAAATATACAAATATTAAACTATGTTTTTAAAGAATACAAACATGGAAGCCTTAGTGAAAAGTGGGCAGCATTCCTCTTTATGAAAAATCTTATTTGTAGAATGCAGTCCAAGGACTCTTTCCCCCCAGAATAGCACAGAAAAATGTCCAACTGCCTTTGATCAAAAAAAATCTACCTTGTAGTCATCCCTGTTATGCAGAAAAGTATGAAAGTTAGCGAATGGACTAAATTAGAAGGACTAATCAGAAGGACTAAATTAGAGAACCAAGCTGAGAAATTATTCAAGCCCAAGAATGTATTGCAGCAAAATCAATCCTTAGTTAAAAAAAATGACATATCAGAAAAGAAAACCTTCCAAAATCTGGCTTTTTTAACGATCTTCCATTAATTCATCAAGGAACTCAAGGAACGAATAATTGTAAGACATTCAGGAAATTTGGCAAGATTCAGGAAAAGAATTTGAAGGTGTTTAGGTGCTGCAGCACCTAATTATGGAAGCTGGTTGTAAGTGGTTTCAAGAAACTGCTAGTTCTTAATTAAAATACAGGAACTTTGTCCCAGTTACAAAAAAAATCTAAGAATTTTGTTGCTCATCATATCTGTGCCACTTTAAATAGTTAAAATTATTATTCACTATACATTTTTCCTCATTTGTTTATCTAGATATTCTGGCACCAATATAACAAAAAAGATAAGCATGCATTTACTGGTTTGATAAATCAGTGGAAAGTCTCCACAAGCAGAAACTACATTGTGCTCATTAACATAGGTTTCAGTATTTCAGTAATGATATGTGACTTGCTTTGACATTATAGTCACTAGTTTAATATTTTCAAGAAAAGAAAATAACTACCTTCAAAGGCTACTCTATGATATCTGTTCTGGTTATCATCTTTGCTTCACAATTTTTCCACTTTAAAAAAATTACTCTATATAGTAATGTTTTCTAACATTCAATTCTACTTTAGCTACATAACTGCTGATCTAGATTCACAAATAATCTTTAAACAAATATTCCTGCTTGGTTTATTGTCTTCTACAATGAAAATTATTTTGGGACTGAGTGCCTTTGCTGATGAAGGGCATGCAATTCTTTGTCATCTTCTGTCCAGCTTCAGCTATTAACAATTACAGGGGTTTTTTTCTAGTTGTACCCAATAAATCAAGAATTCCTGTCATATTTCCCAAACACATATCTAAACCAATCTGAAATACTTCAAGTTTTCTTTCTGTAAGAGGTGTCTTTCATTATGTTAACCAATCCTGTAGCGGTTTTTATCTCAAGGTCTCCATATATCAGTATTCTTTCTAATCATGAATATCTGGAGTGGATACATTATTTCAGGAGCTATTGCTTTTGTATCAAATATAAAATGAATGTATTCCATTATTCTAAAAAAATTCTATATTGGCCCCTGAAGGTACCATTAGCATGTTGAACCATGGCACTTCACTAAGAGTGGAGCACACAAGAATATTCACAAATAAATCCTTGCTGAAGTTCTTTCTCACACAACTTTGTCCTACACTTCTTTGTTCCTAGGTACACAAAACTACCTCTGGCCATTGAAATGGATCCTGCACTTAACTTTCACACCTGTTTATTTTTCCATCTGAAGCATATTTCATCGGTAATCTGTCACTCTGCAAGTTTCAGCAATCAGAATGATTTGCTCACTACCATGTCAACAACCATGCTGAAAATGGGATTATATATGCAGCTATGTTCCACAGGGCCTCCTTCAGGCACACCCAAATTACAAAGCTGAAGTATGCAATTACAAAATTTTATATTTTCTTTTTTCATCATAGGTAGTTGGCTAGTATCTCACAATAGTAGGAGCAAGATAGTGTTCTTTTTTTCTGGGCCCAAAATCGTATTCAGACTTATCTAACAGCCTGAATGTAGCTGTATGTATTTCTCCCTCCTGAATTCATTCTCTGTCACGTCATACATGAAACGAGTTTATTAGCTCTTTAAAGAGCAGGACAATAATTCAACTCTGCCATGTCTGAGCACACAGATTTTCTGGAAAATATCATGTAGGTTGTAATGCTATTGTTACAAGAATAAAAAAGGAAAAAAAGGTATATATTTCCTGGAGATAATCATAACAGTTGTGTAGCAAATGTGCTTCATTTTCAACAGTTTGATACAACATGAGCTATGCATCCTTGCATACAAAGAATTCTCTCTCTCCTCTCTCTCTCAGATTTTTGGACAATAGGGATTGATTGGTCAGAATGTTACAGAACTCAGCAAAGGTTATCTGAGAAACTCTTTTCAAGGAAAAAGATCAGGTCAGTGGTACATATAGGAGATATAACTTCTAGTCAAATAATGTTCCTCTTCCCACCACAAAGCACACACTCTAAACAAGGATAAAAAGGTGACTGCCAGCCTTATTGGTCCCAAGGGATGTCATTGCCTTCTCAGACCTGACTGCAATGGCTATCATATGAACAGCAATGGCTATCATGTGCTGAAGTCTAATTGTGAAGGATCTGTTGCAAATGTTTTAATTTTTTTAATATATTTAGTGCTTCACTAGTGCCATGTTTCTGGCAACAGTCAAGGTCGGAAAATATTTTGTCTGAAATCATCTTATATACATCCATAAGCCACTCTTTTTTGAGAAAAATTCTGTTCCTTAAACAGTGGTTTTGTTTTTCTACCACTGCAAACTCTTCATAAGTGCATGTATTTTGTGAAGAGTCCAGTGATACATGTTTCAGGATTAGTTGCAATTATCATGGTTACAAATTGTTTCTTGGGTCATCTCTCAGAGAATACCCTTTTGCATGCCCTGTTCACATAGTTACAGATAGACTTTTGTGAGCTGAAGGGTTGTAAAGCACAGTGCTGGCAATAAAAGAATTTGAAAATAGTCAGAAGCCACAGAGACTATTTTTCTTACCATTGGAATATTTCGTCCAATTTGCCAGCCATTATGCAGAGAGCATCTGTGTTAGTGGAGCAACAAAAAATTTGCAAAAACTTACTTATTACCAGTTATGTTTCATGAGGAGAAAACTGTGCTTCACTAAGTCTGGACAAATAGAAACAGAGATGGTAGCTTGGTATATCAAGTAAAGAATAATGCATAGGTAGCTAAAATGACATCACATTGCTGAAGTTATTAAAATTGAATTATGAAATTATTAATATTATCGTTATTGTCATTGTGTAACTGGTAAGGACTTAATTTTAAGTAGTGTTATCCATTCAACAATCAACCAGAGATTAAAATAAACTCTAGACTATCTATATTTCCAGCATAAGGTGTGAAATGTATGCTATGATATAATGTGTTTTCTTCATTTTAGAAGCAGTCAGAAGAACAAGAAAGGGCTAAAAATTATTCCTTAATGTTTAAAGGGGGATCACTTCTTTTGATTTGCAATTAGAAAAAAATTGACAAAGTTTTAAATGTTAAGAGGTCAAAAATAAACTACTTAAGAAATATAGTTAAAACTGCAGGACCAACTCACACTTCAGAACACAGGAGTTATCTAAATTCAGCTAGTAATAGCCACAAGAAACAAATTACTCTGTATTATGCAATGTAATCAGGAAATTGTAAATGTTAAACAAGGATTAGCTATGAAACAGAAATAGACAAGTAAGAAACTAATCTATAGAGTATAAAGAACAAAAATTCATCAGGAAGGACTCTTTCCAATGCCACAGCTCATGAAAGATTAAAGGTGCTCTCAAAAGGCAGCTGGAGGTCATAGCTTTACCATGTACCCCAAGATTTTCCTTTTGTATTTATCAAGCAAGGGAAAATAAAGTGAGTATAGTGCAGCACACAAGAGATCATTAAGCAGATGATAAAGACAGACTTTAACTTACCATAGTAGATCTTTTCTTGGACAAAATTAATTTGGTTGACTCTGTTGCCAGGAGATGTTTGGGAGAGAGCCAAGAGACTTATGGCAATAAATCAATGAGAAATAAAATAAACACGAATTAGAGATATTGTCAGAAAGTTAATGTCTTGCTATCTTGTTTTTCATAATACAAACTAGTTCCTTATAAATGTTCCAGCTATTTTTGCAAAGGAATATTTTTTTTAAAAAAGGGCACTGATCCTATGGACATTTGAGAGGACTTCAGTCAGAAGAAGCAGAAGAAGGCAACTAAATCTTCTTTCTGCTCTATACAGTGTTATAAGAAAAATAAAATCAAACCAGACATAATCAAACAAGCATAAGACAAGCAGCAAGCTACCAAAAACTTCAATTGAGTGACAATGGGAAGGCTGCAATGTACAGTTCTCTCCATGGCCAGCTGATGCTTATATATGAGCACTATCAGGAAGTGATTGGGGCTGACATTGGTCACTCATCAGAAGTTCAGTATAATACAGGTACTACAAAGTATAATTGTTAATGTTATCAGTGCAATTTGCATCCTCCTTGAAAAATCATGATATTGAGAGGTAGAAAGACCATTAAAGTCAGGTTTCAGATCAAATTTGGAAATGTACTCCAGTATATGCAGACATCAACAAGTCATGACACTTCACTGTATAATAGGCATGTATTCAGTAACGCAAGTAATTACATTCTGTCTTCTCTAAAACAATGTCCCTTTTGTTTCATGCTGAGAAATCATTCTTTCCTAGAATACACTCTGGTGGAGAAGTACATACAAAAAGGAAATTGGGGCATATCCCCACAGGAAAATGATTTTAAAGGAAAGGGGTTACTCCTATATATGATAAACTTTTGAAAGATATTAACATCATATGATAAAATTACTATATATATAATATATAAATTAGAATTATTAGAATCAGCAAATATTTCTTTATTTGACAGTATTTTCTTTCTCTGAAACAAACAGAAATACCAAAGAAGCAAACAGCCCATTATTTCATGTCAAGAAAGGTGAAAATAAGCAAATGAAATGGATAATTTAAAGTAAAAGCAACACAGAAATCTCACTTTCCCCTTCCCCTCCCTCCCCTACTCATATATACACCACACAAGAGAGGTGAGATGCTTAACAGCATGATAAAATGATACTCTGATGGCAAACACTTTAGGGAACTGACTTTCAGCATCCCGTCTGTCTTTAGGTCGGTCTTATTGCTTAGGTTGTAGAGTCAGAAAGTTATTTAGCTGTACACATTATGTTCTGAGTGAGCTGAGTGCATGTAATTTATGACTGTTGCACTTTAATGCATATTTAATAAAGCTGCAGACATTTATACACCAAATCAACTGTGTCAATTTTGTTTGCTTTGGGAAGATGGAGTTGTCCCATGGCAATGCTGACACTCCTAGTGAGATTTAAATTGTAAGACATTTCATTTGAGAGGAGAGCACTTTTAATGTACTATAGCTTGATACAGCAAAAATAATCAGCAAGGGCTGAGTAACAGATACAGGGAATAAGAACTAGGATAAGTCTTGTAACGAGTCTCACCTTTTGCTTGCAAGGAAAAGCAAGGAAAAGAAGGAAATTAGATACTAGCTGGCTCAGAAAACCCCCACCAAACAACCAAAGCTGATAAATAAATTTCACCTCAGGTTTTAAGAGGAGTGCATGTAAAACAGAGAAAGGATAATCTTTCTAAATTGGCATTGTCTACAGAAGTTCTAAGTGTTGTGTTTTTTTTTCCATTCTAGGACCACTACGTAAATAGAAGTGACTTTCCTTCTCCACCATTAAGTTACACAGCAGAAGCAAACTCTCTCCTGATGTCTTGCAATATTAACTGCAGCTTTAATCTGAGATATTTGTACCCATTACAAGGAAGATAAATTTGTCTTTCATCTCTTCATATGCTTTTCAATCAAATCAATCAAAATGTTTGGGCAAGAGCATCAACTTACTCAATAGTTTCTAAGTTTATAAGCCCTTTAAATAAATGTACATGGAAGACATCTCATCCAGTAAAAAAGCCTGGACTAAAGCTAGCTGCTATTTGAAGCACAGATCTGGACTGCAGTCCTTGTTCTGACAGTCTTTCAGATGGATCTGGTTTACCTAGCCAAGCCTCAATGCTGCTAATAGCCTGGAGGTCTGCAAGGCAGATTTGAAGAGACCCTGCCAAGCTGCACACTGCTGCAGCTCTACAGCCAGCAGCAGCTAAAGCAGCCTGCTTGAAGCTGAGTGGATATGTCAGAGCAGTGATTGCAGGGAAGGTATGTCCACAAATATCCAGGTTTTGCCCACGTTTGATGGGATGAGTATTGCTGCTGAGTCAGGTTTTGTATCTGAACTTGAGAAAATGTTTAGAGAATTTTTACATCTTTTTAATAACAAATAAGAACTTCTCTGATGGGTAGCAAGCCAGGTAGTGACATATATGAATTCATATACATGATATTTGACTGAGGAGCCTAAAATCTGAACTAAGTTTGTTAAAAGCAAAAAATCCCACTTGGAAAGGAGTGCTCTGAGACATATTCAATATATATTCTGAAAAAATTGATGACAAAAATATGTGGTCTTAATTGAAGCAATGAACTGCAAACCTTAAAAAAAAATTGTGTCAGGAAATCTGTACTTTTTTTTTGTAAAAATCTAAAAAAACTCAACTATTTAAATTAAAATATCTTATTTTTTAAACACTAAGAGTAAGAATTTAGGGGACAAAAGAGAGCAACTCCAGAAAAATCAGTGGGAGCTTCACTGATGTCAAGTGACCAGGATTCTACCTGGTAAACATACTCTGCTCCTACATATTTGATTGTCTTTATTCTTTGTATACATACTAAGGAGATGAGATTTCTCAGTGTTCATGTATGCACAGCATGTATTTATTGTTCTCAAAACTTAGGACTTTGATAGGAAATGTTTATTCTTTCGGCACAATTTACATAAAGGAGGGCCATTGTCTGTCAATCAGGGAACCATGTCCCTTTGGAGCCCCACAGTTCATAATGGGACACAAAACTCTAAAGCAGATGTGTGTGAGAATAAATATCTGTGCATGTAGAGTAAAATATCCCAATTTTCTAGAATTTCTAGAATCCCATGGATTTTTCCTTTTCAGACAATTTTCAGACTTCTTTCTTTTCCCCCTTATAAATACTTCTTAAAATATTCAGTAATTTTGGTTGGACTTTTTGAACTTGTTCTTTTAATCCCTTACAAGTGTTAAGGTTTTCCACCATTACACAGAATGAAAACAATAATACAAACTATATAAGCACTAAAAAAAAAAAATTAAAAAATGTACCCTGCATGTACAGAACATTTTCCAGGCTGAGAAGCAAAAAGATGTAACCAAAGAGCCTCATCTGGAATAAGGGGTTTTGGGAGACAGGTTATTTTTGCTATAACATCAGAGTACAATGCAACAGGCTATAGGCTGCATGTTCTGATAGCATGATTTATTCCTACTCTTCTGGTGTCACCAACTCTACTCTCACTGCAGATGATTACAGTACAAAATCATTTAAGGTTACAAAATCCTGCTCAATCAATACTATTCAGTCCAGCAGCTCAAGGGTGTAAACTGTTCTCTCTTCTACTGTATATATTTAAATTGGACCTTGGGATGACCATTTATTACAGTGCATGTTATGGCCTCCCAAAAATAAATGACTTTTTGACACAAACTTTCAGGCTTTCTAAATCCAGCTTCCACACTGCTTGAGGCTAGAAATTTCATCTAAATATTATTGAATTCCAGCACAACATTAGCATGAAGAGATATTTACAATAACACAGCCATTACAACTCAATCAAAAGCTGATTTCAGCCAGAATTATGCAGAATTAAATCTTGCAGGATTCAAATTATTAAAAATCTGAGACTCAATAAAGTGTGGTCTAGAAGTCCCATTTATCAAGGGAGCAGAAGTGCTTCTACAGTTATAGTGACTTTTTCATATATATTCTGCAAGAATTTGCATGCATTTTAAAACATTTGAGTTTAATTCTTATAGAAATCAAGTAACTATACCATATTTATATGGCAGTAGGAGCCAAGAGAGAATAATTTCTTTATGTTTTCCTTTTTACATATCAAATTTTAAATATGTTTTTAAGGGAGAAAAAAGGATTTTTTTTTTTTTCTGGTTCCCACTAGGTATAAAAACATTAATCCAAAATTCAAGAAATATATGTATGCTTGGTTCCAATAAAACTGAAGCAACACACTGTTAAAAGTAGCTAGAATGAATTCAAAGCAACAATTAAAAAGAACATTGCTAGGCAGATAATGTACTGAAAATAATCTCTCACTTATTATCATTGACCAGAGCAATTGTTTTCAAAATTCAGTATATTCATTTTGGCCTTTTTCCAACTCATCAGCTAAAAGCAGGGTCAGAGTCCAGTTCTCAATAGTAAGGCACATCTCACTCCATATGCTCTACATAGCCCCCTCCTCTTTCCACTTCCCACCCAAATCCTTCGAACAAAACATCCCGTGAATAATTTCAGTATTTTTCATTGACTTGTTTAATGTGTGATGGATGAAGTCCTGGCACCTGCCTCACTGTGAATCCTTTTCATCACTTACTTCTTTCCAAACCACAGCACTAAGATCCTAATCCATGTGCCCTATGTTCACAGGAAAACCCAAAGCCTGTCTTGGCCCTTATGAGGACAAGAAATAAAGGAATGAATCTTCAGTCAGTGACTTCAACACTCATATTTCACCAGCTGAACACTTAGTTACAGAACAGCAATAATGATCTAAAAGCAGAAGGTTTCAATTCCCCTGGTTTTCCCCCTCCTCTAGAAATGATGTTGACTGTATTTCTAAATTCTAATTGTTTTTGTATTAAACAGATGTAGAAGCAATGTCATATACAGAAGCCAACTACTCAGTCTGAACACTTCTCTAATTCGAGAGATTACTAAGAAACACCACTGGCAGTGTTGAAATATCAGCTTTCATTCCTTTGTCATGGCTGATTTTATGGTACCAAAATAGTCTAAATAACCAAAAACTATATTATACACTGATGCCAAAAGAAAACGTCCTGTGCATCTTCACTAATTACTCTGTCACAGAGAAATTTCCTAGGGAATTAAAGAACTGAGTTGCCTTCTTCCTAACCCAAGCTGGCCATGAGATCAGGCCATAGTAAAAGCTGCAGTCTAAAGACCTGTAAGCAGTACCCATAGCTCTCTAGGCAGGACAAGATCAGTCACGGACCCCCTTCTCAAACACTCTCATCCACTCCCTGTCTCTTCTCCCACAGCAGACACTGCTAACACAGCATCTCCAAGAAATGTCTTTGCAAACACAGCTGTCAGCAGCTGTGCTGTTTTCATGGAACCAGTTTCTCCAGTTCTGTCATCATACAACATCTTCACATGCAGTGCCACTGCTCTGCAATTTACACTTCATGAAGATCTGATCTCAGAATTTCTGCTCTCATGACTAGAGAGGGAGGATTTGGATCCAATTTGCTGTATTCTAGCTCTGATTTCATTCTTATTCAAAATTAATTTCAATTTGACCAATAATTCTTTAAGTAAACTCCTCAAAATTAAAAGGAAATAAGCTTAGTCAGCAGTACGAACAATCCAACAGCTAAACCACCACTAAGAAGAGGTGTTAAAACACCATCTGTAGATATATTTAAAAAGGGATTATAGGGTACACTGAAGATTAGATGATCTAACATCCCTTCTAGTTGTAATCTCTGATTCCATTGTTCAGTTGGCTTAACAAAGCACACCCATATTAAAGGCAGTCCTATAACATCCAATAGTGAAGTATTTTTCAGGCAAAATTGTCATTAACTGAACAAAAAACCAGTCCTACCACTCGCCAGGCATTTGAGCTTTTGCTTTTGACCCACCAGCCTGAAATTATGTATACTTCACTCAGGTGTAATGAAACCACTTTTATTTTTAAATTAAAACTGCATTTTGCTGAACACATAAGAGGGAAAATGTTACGTAGTATTGACCAAAATTTGACTTTTATTTGAGATACAGAAGGCCATTCATATTAATGGAAGCTACAGGGGCAAATATAAAGGCAGAATTTTCCTCTACATGATAACATAAAATTATACAGCAGAAGAAGGTGAAAAACTAAAATAAGGAATTAAGTAATTTAAAAGTAGAGGTTGCAATTTCTATCTGAATTCAAATGTCTACGATTGGAAATACGTTGTGTTCTTTGACATGTCCAAAGAAAAGTGATTATTTTCAACTCAGGGAATGTATTTTAGTGTCACTTAAAATTTATGCTATAACAAACTTCACAAATGAGCCTTTCCTCAAAGAAGAGATTGTTTCTTTCTATTGATTTTTTTGTTGTTGTTTTTATTTCCCAGGAGATCTCTTAAATAAAATGGTAACATTAGTACATGGGAAGTATGTGTGCACATAGGTGCATGTGTGTATGCATCAAGGAGAGGAAAGTTTTTTCTAGAGTAAATAAAAAATACTGTAAAATCTGTAAATCCCATTTACAAAAGCTAATACTTTTAATAGTCTTTACTATGGATGGGAAGAAAGTTTCATTCACAAATGGACAAATGAATTAAGACATACTTAAACATAATTAGTTTTAATTGCAAGTATACAAAGATCTAATTCAGATACTCCTTATGCAAGTACCAAGTCAAAAACCATGCATCAAGGTATCATCTCTATTATTTTTTGCCCATTATATTTCTACAATTATCAAATGAATTCTTGAAATATAATTTATTCATAAAAAGATGTAAATTTTATTGCTAAATCTTTCACATCCAGTGTTCCCCAAAGTGCTTTATAAACCAGTACTGCAGGCATATGTGGACACTGGAAATTATCACCAGAATTTTACTTTGAAAATAATAGCTTGGTTTATCATAAGGGGAAAACACCACCAAGAGGAAAGAAGATTCGAATTTCCCTCTCAACACTAAAGAAAAAGGAGGGTTTTTTCTTTATCTGGGCAGTCAGCACTGATGGATGGGGCATAGCTCAGTGTCTGGAAGGGTGGGACCTTTTTGTTCCTGTAATGCAGCCTGCAACACCCCAGACTTCAAATGGTGGAAGAATGAAAACCAGTAAACTTGAGATGAGCCCAGTCTTTTTTGATGATGGATACGAGAGCCCTTCCATCCTGGTATAAATATGCTGAATCTAGTGAAAACAGGGAGAGAACATGACTTTTTCACATTTGCTCAGCACTTACCACAGGCGTTTTTGAAGATGAGTAATGCAAACAAGGTAAAATTCTCATTTAAATTGATGGGGAAGATCTATGTAGGATCAGCTATAATAATTATATTATTATCAAAGTTTATGCTGGTCCATCTCAACTGAGTTGCTTTCTGATAGTTAAAAAAAATATAAAAGGTAAAAAATCATTCCATAGAATTTTTATTAAACAATTCACAACAAATAGAGGGACAAAAGTTCTGTTAATAGAAAATGAATAAAAAACTAATGAAAGTTCTTTTAAATAAATGAATTAACACATCTTAAATAAAAATAGGAATATTCTCTGCTAAATATAGTATTATTAGAAAAATGAATTTATTTCTTACTTTTCAATTTTCCAGTATTATCTTTTCTACCCTTCAGAAGACCAAATTATTTCCTTTTCTTTCAGGAAAAAACAGAGATAAAGAGCTTTAGACTCAATTGTCAATACTCATCCTGACTTTGACTACTTTTAAGGACTGTCAATTCACCAAGCTTCATTTACATCTAGATCATTTTCCTGGACTTTAACCCGGGCCATTCCTAAATGTTATGAAAATTGCTCTGTATGATATATTACTTATTTTAATCAAATACATTTTTTTTCTAATTGTCACTGCTATGGCAAACTCACAGGGGATGGTCTGACTTGTGTACATTTCTGACAGTGAAATCGGTAACAACAGCTGCTTTGTGCCAGCCAGCGCATGTACCGTACCTCTCAAGCCTTGTCATTCACATCTCCCCTAATTACCAAACATCTGCTTTCCATTTCCATTAACACTGCACTACCAGCTTGTCTAGTTTAATACCAATGACTCTTGACCTCCCCCAAGGAAGACACTTTCTGTCAAAATTCCCCCAAAAGAAACCAGCTCGGCACACTAAATTTGTATTAAAAAAAAAAAAAAAAAGAAAATCCACAAAACACTTCCCCAAGGAAAAGCCTCCTGCAATCAGATAAATAAGATTAAAAGTAATCTTGAACAAAGCAAACATCCCTTGCAAATTGTGCTTTATGCCTCGAAGAAGCTTAAATTCTTTAAGGCCAGAAACATGAATATTCAAGTGTAATATCCAAAGCAATGGGTTACATGACAGGTTACAGTAGCAGCCTATAGGTTAGGGTGACTGCATTTCTGGCAAATATAAAACTATTATCTGTAATGATATCTGTCTGCTTAAATAGAGACCATAATGGAAGGTCCCAACTGCCTCTATTATTTTTTTAATTATAGGTTATTATAATGGTGTTAATGTTCACTGGTTAATCCAGGATGCTAAAATTCAAAAGAATTATGACTCTATAACTTAGAGCAATTCTTTTTCTTTATTCCAGGTTGTGATCTCATAAAAATTTATTCCTATTTGGAAATCAGATGGTACTTAAAATATTTAACAGCTTCATTTTGTTTTCAAGTTACAGTACACTATAAAAGTACAAGAATTTAAAAAAAAAATCAAAAATGGGGAATATTTTCAAGTGATTGTAGAATATAATAATTGCCTTCAAAATCACAGAGAAGTCTACATTTCTCTTAGCCTTGATGACATATTTACCCTGGACAAATGACACAATTTAAGACAATATGTTTCTCAAATTTGAGGGTTATATAGTAGAAATTTTGATAACCAATGTGAAGAAAATCAAAGTGAGTCTCTCCCAGTTTCACAATTGTGATCTAAAATCTTTTTCTTCTACTCCAAAGTTTTCCATACAATTACCTCATTAGTTGTGAAGCAAATAACCACAATATAACCAGGCATTTCTTTGCCTCCATAATCCAGTATTGCAATTCCTTAAAATCTTGGCATTGGTTCATTGCCTTTTACAGAATAGATATTTCCCACTAGGGGAATGGACGCTCAGGAGAGATTTGCACTACCAAAAACACAATTCTAGAACACAGTCCTCAAATCTCTCACATATTAAATGTTTAAGTTTATTAACAAATAGGAAAGATAGAGTGTTGATGAAAGGGGAATGAAAACTAATGCGTAAAATCATTAGGAGATGATAATACAACTTCTTGTAATTTGTACCAGTAAGTATAAAAGGATTCAAAGTACTTTACTGCAGGAAATCTGCATTGGTATCAGCTTAGTGGCAGGGGATACCACCATGGACAATGAAACAAAAGAGATTTAAAGACAGGAGTTTGTTTGGGAGGGTGGTGTTCAGTGTATTTTGGTTGCTTTTTAAATAAGAAAAGAAGGTGACAAGATAAAATGCTGGAAAAATTATGTTAAAACTGTGAGGTTTCAGTGTATAGAATCTTCCTAACTGTCAGCCTCCCTGAAGAACCTATCACAGAAAAACAGTTTAACGGAAAGAGAAAAAAATGATCTTTTAATCTCAACAATAAAAGCATTCCAGCCTTTGTATCTGCTGACTTACAAAAAAGTGCTTTCTAGCAACAAAAGATGGAGCAGTAATTACATAAATCTCTTCATTCTTGATGAAGACACAATGGAGTATAAGGAAATCAATAGTGTTTCTGCTGTAATTCTGGTTTTTATTATGAGCTGAAAGCAAACTTGTTAAAATTGGATTCTGCTGCTTGTGTGTGTATGCCTGTGTGTATGGAAAAAAAAAAAAAAAAGAAACAAGATCCAACAACACCAAAGCAAGAACATGTAGCTTTTAAAAGCATATAATTTTTTTCCTATAATACTTATAAGACTTATGATGCTGTGAAATCTTACATTAGGAAATGGGTATTATAAGAGCAATTTAGTATTTTACATATATCTTGAAAAATTGATAGCAACATAAAAAATACAGTTTTAGTGGTTGTTCTGCAGACAGCCAAAATGCCTAAAGGTTACCAACAAAATTGAAATCCATGTATTAAGTAAACTAAATGCACCCTGAAGTCAAATGTTTCCACCTTATTTTCAATAAATTGGCTGTAATGATTTTATCCCACAACATACATTTATAATACATGCCGCTCAAGAATGAGTAATACTGTTGATTTTGCAAAGAAAAGGTGGAAATTATTGCATTTAAAAATAATTAATAGATGGGTCTGCATACCTTTGAATTAAATTAAAAGAAAAATATTTCTTTTTTGTGGAGATGATTGCATTCATATCCTGTTTGGTGTGAAAAGTAGATTCCAAAAAGCTTTTAACTAATTTGTTCAATTTGTTTCAAAGCCAACATGAATAGGCTTGGTGCAAATTCAGATTCATTAAAACTTAATTAATATGCATCATTATGCAAATGAGGTTGCAGTTAATGAGTTCTTAAAAGAAGCTTTCTTTAATTAGTTCAGTTTTAATGGCATCATCATTTATCTGACTTGTTTTTAAAGCCACATGACATACAAAAAGTGACCATCCTCTACAATGTTGCAGTTTTCTGTTTCCTAATTGTGTTTCATCTTAATTCTTTAATGCTGAAAACTTTGAAAAAGTTAAATGTTTTGATGTTCAGTTCTACTGAATGTTATTTCAATTAAAAATACACTGTTTTGTTTAGACTAGAGATATGTCTCTCTTCTTTTTAGTTATTTTTGCCTCCTATTATCTAGACACTTGTTTTTCAATGTACATGCAGGAAAAGCAAGATATGTAACTAGCAGTCTTTAAACTCTGGGATGATTTAGTCTGTGCATTATTAGTGGAGTTCACAAGGTTGTATCTATACTGCAAGACTTTACTAAAAGATGAGAGTTTATTGAAAAGTAGTGCTATGAGGAGAACCAGAGGATTAGTACAGGTGCGAAACAAAACATGTTAAACAATTGTCGTGAGAACTAAAAAGACAAAAGCAATGTAGTTACACATTTCTGTAGTTCCCAATCTGGAAGCTTCAGAAATATAATAAGTTTTAAAACATCTTTAAATCTACAAAATATTGTGCTACATAATTACAATTATGTTTTGACAAGCTTTCTTCAGAATGTAAGTTCTTTGCAGGGAAAAATTATAAGTCTTTTACAAAGGTGTCATTTGCAATACAGCAGAATGATTCTTAGAGTATGAGACTTGCAGCATCTCTGCAATGAGCTACCTGCCTTTGGGGAGCACATCCAATCATGCAATTTCTTGTTTGAACCTCAAAACATTTACAGCTTGGGCTTTAGGTAACAGAAATACTGCTTGCAGTGAGACTAAACTCTGCAGACATATTCTTGAAACAAAGGTAATTCAGTGCTGGTCTGAAAATAATGATTACAGTTTGTAAGCAACTGGAGCATTTGAGGTTGACTCAAAAAATATGCAGCTATGCTTTTCATTTATTTACAACTCTAGATCAGGTAGGCAGCTTGATTGTATCAATAAGAATTACCAAATAAGAACTTCGAATGCCCTTTATATTTTGTTTATTCATGTTCACCTAAACCAGAAATAATTTATGCCAACGGAAAGACTCCTAATGTTTCCAGTGACCTCTGGATCAGGCTTTTGGAATATCACATGCTAAAGGAAAACAGGGCTCCACACAGCTGTGCTTTCTGTTCAAATCTGTAGAGCTGCTTGCATGAGCAAGGACAATTTACCTTACTACATAGGTGAGGATCAGACATGTGGTAGGGAATTCATCTTACCTTCATCATTACCCACTGTCAGCAGTGGTTTTTTTTTCTCACTGCTCCTCATACAGCAGCAGACCACCGAAGAAGCTGAAGAGATGGAACAACAGGCAATTGACACTTGGGTGGTTTGGCTCCAGTGTACATAGCACAGAACCCCACATCTTTAAGACTGGTTGTAATGTGCAAGGTTTAATCTGGTGAGATTTTACCATGCAAAGACCATCTGGGGAAAGGGACAGAGGTGATTATGGCACTCTGGTAGAAAATACAGGAAAGGAAGTGGGGGAATATAAGATCTAGGCAGAGGAAGAGCTCACATATAGAAGCAGGTAAAACATTAATAGTACAAAGGAAACTAGAATATCACCAGCTGGCACTTACGAAATATTTGGAATTCAAGTAGTTTAAGTGACAAAAGGGAACTGAGATGTTGTTGTAACACAGGGCAGAAATTCCAGTCTTTTGCCATTTCACTAGGTTTTCCAAATGCAGCAAGTGGAAATCAGTGCATCAGCCCCAGCTTTCTGTCACATCTGGACTTGGCTTGGAGACCAGCAATAATATTTGGGTGTAATTCCCAGACAGCTGGACAGACCCATCAGAAGTGTCCAACACAGATCTACTCCATCTTCTATGAAAAGTCTACTATGATTTCTTCTTGTCACCCATGCGTCATCATTTTCTACCTTCACACTGGGCAAACATTGAAACAAATCAGGAAAGCTGCACTAGTTACCTTCAGACATTTTAAATGCAAAATTCCTAGTCAAACATCTTCAGAGATAAATGGGTACAGATTATGATTTATAGGTGTTTTTCTTCCTGGACAGCAAGATTCAGTTACTCAAATTGTGGTACATTAGACTTCCATGAGCACTTTGCACTGAAGTAGAAAATGAAATCCCTTCTGCAGACATGTGAGGATGTGTTCTGTTTTACCTGTCGTAAGCTCCTACATCTGAGAATGCAACAGGGGTTAAAAGCTGCAAATTTTGTCACTTGAAAGAGCAGAGGACTCAACAAATACAAGATTGGTGGACAAAAGCCAACAATTTCCAGGTACCAACTGCTACACTGATCATATTTCCACTGTTGCAAACTTTTCTGTGTCTGTGCCTTTTTAATAATTGCCAAACACTGATATTAAATTGCAAACATTTTGACAGGGCAAGTTCCCCTTCTCTCTTTTATTCCTCTTCTCATATAAATATTGCAACTAATTAACATCATTTCTATAAGAGAAATAGAGTTCCTCCACCCACAAGTTGTTCTATCATTTGAAGCTTGGGTCAAATATCTAAAATGTCACACTATAATCATTAAATTGATGTTTTAATCCTCCTTAATATATGACAGAAACGAGCTGTCAATTACGAGAGAAATATTGGCATTTTATTCCTGACATAATTTTCAAAGCAAGGAATAAAACACCAATTAAACAACAATTATACACCAAGGTACGACATGTTATATATTTGACATACAGTAAAATAATTTAAAAAATAATTTCTCACTAACAGTAAGACTAGGAGTTTATTAAGAACATCAATTACCTCTTGTCTTGATTCTATCTCTGTACACCTTAATACTCTAGTGGGAGTTATGGGCCAAAACTACAAGCCTCAAGTTAGGAATAGAGGAAAAATACTCAGGATATGCTGGGGGAGGCAGTGACTGATTTCTGAACTTAGCTCTGGGGAGTTCCAACAAGGATTGAAGTCTTACTGCAGGGACAGAGACAGAAGGAGAAAAAAATACAAGCAGAGATTAAAATAAGGTGACTAATTTTAGGAAAGTTACTTCCATGTACCAGTGCCTCTTCTTTGATCATGACTTCTTTTAAATTACAGCACCAGTCAATCTGTCCTTGCACACTTAGGAAGTGTTTCCTTAGATGCAAGGAAAATGCTGTACCAGCAAAACACATAATTCCAGGGGATTCATCTCTGCTGGATTCCCAGCAGAGCAGTGAGAGAGGAATCTGCCATTAGCACCAGCTGTGTGTGTACCCCACAATCGCTCTCTAGTGATTGCAGGGAAAAGCCAAGCATTGGTTGAACTCGGTTGTATCTTTCATTTTAGAGACAGCAAATGGCTATTATGTGTCAGGTCCTTCAGGACTTCCAATGCCAGCTCTTTTTGAGAAAGCTTCCTTGGATTAGCTTGAATGAAACCTTTCTTCATGGGGGACTGACTGCAGAATGAGAAAATCTGCCTGTGAACCTAGGGTAGCTAGGATTGCTACATCCTCCCCAAATTTCACAAACCAACATTAGAAGACTTTTTTTTGCAGGAGGGATTTCAGAGTATGGTTTTCTATTTTAAAAGGGTAAAAAAATTTAGAGTCCATGTTAATTTGCTTTTATAAGTTCATCACTGAGTTTCACTGAGACCAGAACTAGGCCTAATTTTTAAACATCAAATAAGGTATTTCCTAAAGGCTGTTATTCTTTAATTATAATTTTATTTTTTATTTTCTGCAGTGGACAATAACAAGAAAAATTCCAACCTCAGACTCCACATATTGCATAAAAGTTCTCAGTTAGAAGTCCGAGAATGTCTTGCAAAATTTATTCAGTAGGATACAGGCAACAAAGTCCTGTATTCAGAAACCACACTCCACATTGGATGAGTTATATTTATATTCAGCTGAGAGCTTCATTATCTTTCTGAAGGTGGTAGAAAATCTTAATCTGAACTGTAATCAGTCCCTAGACTATCATTAGTGTCTTTCAAGTATGGATAAGAAATATTAATTCTGATTTTATGCTCAAGTAAAGAAGCAATAAATCTAGTGGAAACATGTGTGAAAGCATGCAGGCTGAGTTATCATGGTTCCAAACATTTCCATCCACCAGCTGAGTCCTGATAACCCATCACTTGTGTTCTCCAAACTATCCCAACTACAGAAGAAAAGAATTTGGGATGGGTGGTTGGTTGTTTTTTGGAGATTTTTTTGTATGCTACTCTGTGAGCAATCAATTACTCATTATTGCTGTAACTAATCAACTCCTTTGGACACAGTGACAACATCACCACACTTCCATTTTTTGTTTTGAATTTTTCAGTAAACCAGACTTCTTAATTTACATTAAAGCAAGAAAGAGTTGGTGTCCCTTGATTGTACCCTCAATTTTGTCATCATTTTCCTCTGGTGAAACTGACATATTTGGCAAACATCCTCAGATACCACCTCCATTACAAACCCCTACAATCTTTTTCCATTGAAATGGCTTTTTTTCAGGAGTGATACCCTTTCTTAGCCTGGATGCCCTCAGGTGATTTCTCTTAGCAAATACCTTTCCTCTTTTTGCCCATAAACATCCTATTTGTAGGTGTTATTTCCCTCACAACTCACAGGCTAGCCAAAAAATCCCCAAAATACATTTTTATTTATGACGCACCCAAGAAAACTTTGTGTATCTAGTTGTAAAACACTGTAAGGGGTAAGCAGTAAATAGGAAAGAGAACATAAAACTGATGAGCACTTACCCTCTATTCCCTACTGATGCTTCTACTTAGCCCTGCTTAGCATTTCAATCTATATAAAGTCAATGGGCCATATAACCTTCTTCTATATACGCTAACCAATTAACATTATTCTTTAATAGGAAGAAGTTTAGCGAGTTCTTTTTTCCAGTTTGCTTCAAAGTAGCATTGTTACTAAACAGTGGTGATGAGTGCAAGAAGATGCACTTTCTCTATGAAGACAACTGAGGTTAAAACTACTGAAAAACTTGCATGTATTTTTTATAAGAGAATCTCTTAAGCAATAGCTTCTTAGTAGTAAGTAAGTGTTCTATATACCTGTAAAAAAGTTACTGGAAAATTTTTAATTTCCAGACTACTTAAGGAACCGTCAAGTTAAAAATTTTAAAAAGATGCAGGAAGGTAAGGTAAAGTAAAAGGGATTCTGTCAGGTTTTACCTTGCTTGTCTTTTTTTTCCCCCCCCCCTTTTTTTTTTTTTTTTGGTCTTTTTTGGGCAATAAAAATATTTTTTTGTCCACTTTAGTTCGGAGGGTGTTTAAAACTCTTTGCTTGCATTTGTTCGAGCACAAAAATAACGCTTGTTTGCTTGCAAACCCTTCAAAGGAAACAGATTGCATAGTTCTGGAGGTGAGGTTGCATTTGGGGATTTGGAGTGGGTTTTTTTCTTTTTTTTTTTTGCTCCCAAGTGTCTAAGGTTGGATTACTTTCAAGGAAATTTATCTTTTGAAGCCCAGATTCAGCAATTTTAGTTGGTACAATCATTTCAATATTCTTTTCATCTTACTACTTCAGTATGATACTACAACGATTTTAAAATGTGTATTTAATAACACCCAAAACCAGGGCCCAATTTACATAATCTTTGCTCATTCTAATCTCTAATTATGCTTTTTAAGGCTCCATTGTGGAGTCTGTCAGCTATACCATCCTGAAGAAGGACAGTACCTCAGCAATGAGAAAGTGACCCAGCATCTTGCAGATCGGAACCCACACTGTCTGTTTAGTAAGTATTTCTGGAACATTATTTCATACCAGGGAGATGTTTGCCTGCACCTGCCCTTCAGAAGCAAACACATATGCTTCTCAAGATTCTTCTCCAGAGTTCTTCCCACCTGTCTTTCTTTTAAAGTAGTAAATGGCAAATGTAGCAACAGGGAATAGGTGAGATTCTTCCCTCATATATGAAGGATGTAATGTTAAAAAGGAGCAAAGTACTCTGGTTGTCTTTCCATTGGCTTTTTGTGTTCACCATGAGCAGCTACACCAATCATTTATATGTAGAGTAGGAGAAATTACAAAGCTAATTTAGGTTTGGTGAGGGTTAATAAACTGATAATGCAGAAAACTCATGAATTAATTTAATAACACAGCAGAGAGGCCAAATTTCATTAATTCTGACCACTAAAATTTAAACAGGAAAATCTAATATTTATTGAACATTTAGTGAAGAGAAGAAAGAGGAAATCCCAGGAAAAGTGTCAATAAGGATACAATTTATTGAATTAACAATGCTGCAGGACACAAATTGTTCAACATTTCCTGGGAACACAGCACTAAAACCTTTGGATTTAGATGGAGGCTGCACCTAAGGAGAAAGTTAGTTCAGATTTAATTCTGATTAGTTCTGAATGTGCAAAATAATTTGAAAGTTACTATGAAATTACTGTCTTTTGAAAAACAAGGGAAAACCAGAAAGTGTTACTAGAAGAATGGAATTCACAAAAGAGTAATCCAGAAAACTTGGATAATTAGTGACTAATCCAATGGAAAAATTATCAAAATGAATTACTGCAGAGAAGAAAAAAACTGATAAAAAAAACCAGATCAATTCAATACTCAGGATATTGTCCCTAAGGAAGTTTTTTCAAATCCAACAATACTTACAGTTTTTATTGACAACTTGCATGATACAATAAAAAATAAATCTATACAATCTGGGAGGAATAGCAAAAAGGAGCCTAAAATTCAAACCAACTTCAGTAAATTAGAATAATTATCCAAAACCAGAAAGAATACTGCTTCATACAGGGATGGAAAAAGAAATGTTCAGAAATCTACAGTGAGCAATAACTGGCCATGGTAGTGCTGGGTGTAGTGCTGAGGGGATTACAGTTGATCTGAGAAGGAACCAATGCTGGTACTGCAACAAATGTCAACGTCATCCTGGAATTTTTAACAGGAATATCTCAACAGGAAGAGACAGTTTTCTCCTCAACTGGAAATGGAATATGCTCAACATAAATTGTGTCTATCTAGGACACTTGATTTAACCAAGACATAGACCAAATCTGAGTAAGTGTCAGAAACAGCAAGAATCTTAGAAAACAGGTGCTGTAAAGAAATTCTGAAAGGACTGAATGTGTTTAGAGTAGAGAAAAATGAAGAAGGAGCATGATGAAAACCTTCTAGTATATTAAAAATTATTTTGACGACAGTAAGCAAGACTGCTCTGTCAAAACACACGACAAAAATGATTTGTTAATTTGCAGGGAAAAACAAAAAGATGTTTAGATATGAAAAATCTTTCTAGATACAGGACTGAAAGAAAATTAGCCATGTTAACTAAGAAAAGCACTGTCTTGGAGCTTAGGTAAACAGCTCTCAAAATATATACATTTTAAGAGAAGAGATAAACAGACCATGTTAAGTAAAAATGTAACTGAGTCAGTCTAAAGTGTAAGTTTCCCTATACAACCCCTATAAATAATTTTCTCTTAGAAATTAAATTTCTCTGGGTTTTTTCCCCACTTTTTTTGGCCCTTTTGGAGGCAATTCTAGAATCTCATCATTTTAATGTTCCAAACTACTTTATATTTCCCCATTTGTCCTCTTGCCACTGCTTACTCCTAGGTGCTTATTTTCCTTCAACATTGCTTGTTGTTATTGCACTTTAGATACAAAATGATAATGGTATTAGAATCACAATCAGTGAAGAAATTTAAATTAATAAATTCTTAATTTAAACAATTAAGAGTTTCAGACAAGACCCTAAAATGGATCAAGTTTTGTGATTTTTGACTACCAAATTACTGAGTGCCAATTTTGAAACTCCAGATGGTTTCTGAGCTTTCTCTGTTTTTATGATTTCTGTCAGAGCCACCTCTCTTTGACTGTTCTTTGACTATTGACATGCCATTCAGGTTTTTATTTACAATTTTATTTGTGCTTCTTATCATATGTACTAGAGACTGCTTGCAGCTAATTATTTTAATTCTCTGGTAGCTAAAGCCACATGTAGTAATTTCAGTAGTCTAGTGAAATAAGAAAAGTCTGTTTCATTTTCCTTCACATGTTCTTAATGGACCCCATAAGCACACTCAATCATAAGAAAACTCCACAGGCACACTCAAAATAAAGTCTTCATTTGTGGTTAAAGCCTTGTCTCTGCTTGTGGCACAAAATTGTCATGAAAGCAAATTCCTGAGTTTTTTTCCATAAGATTGTCTCTCTTCTACTAACACCTCAGCATATGACCTTGGGAATATGTCTTAAACTCTCTCAGTTGTTACCAGCTGAGATTGGCCCAGTTAATTAATGATTGTAGTTTTGTTGGTACACTTTTTGATTAATTTTTAGACCCGATAAATCAATCTATTTCAGTTAATAATATTTTGTTAATATTATATGTTCACCATTTATATTAAACAATGATTGACACAGTCTGTCTGAAATATTGCTTCTCTGAACATGGACTGGTGCATATAATAAAAAATATTAATAACTTGTGCTTGGACATAGTGAGTAACTACTACAGAGGCATATATATGGTAGAATGTAAAGTCTCTTTCATCCGTTACTACTTTAAAGATTCAAAGTCCTCTCTCACAGCACAAAAGAAAAAGAAATATCAAAGCAATTAAACAAAGAAAAATTATTGAAACTGATAACAGCAAACACATGACAGAAAAAAACCCCAACTTGTTACCCTGAAAACAGGAGTTTGGCAGGACTGAAGTAAGTTAATTATAAATGTACATGTATAAAAATGTACATAATATCAGATAAAATATTCACAATCTAATTAAAACAATCCATATACTTCATCAGACTTCTGGATATAAATCAATGGGGAGGCCTTGTCCAAGCACAATATTGGTATGCCTCAGTTAACGTGGGCCAATTAGCAGATTATACATGTTGGCAGAGACAAGCAGAAGACTAGTTTAGCTTGTCCTGAAGGCAAAGTTCAAGTTAGGTTTTCTGCTCTCTAAACACAAAATTTATGTCAATTTCTACCTAAGGCCTGACAAATTTTAGATTACACTGCTGTCCTGGTGTTCCTTATAACCTCCACTGATGCAGCTGCTGCCAGATAGAGAGAGGATATTGAACCACAGAGATTTATAAATACTCAACCTGGCATCCTGGGTAACAAATCTACAAGAGAGGTGCTTATGAAGTTCAGGATTTGAGCCATACCCATTCACCATGACCAATTTTTTTCCAGAAGTGAGTGCTCAATCACAAATATCAAATCACTCTTCTGTTAGCAGCTAAGTTTGTGATGTTCTTTTAAACCTTCACAGATCTTCTAAAAAAAGCCATTTTTATTTCCTGAAGTGTATCGGTTTTGAGGGTCATCATTTAATGGATCAATTTTCTCCCTGAATTACATGGAAATACACAGTGTCAGAATCACTTTTACTCAGCAGTAACCATTGGTTAAGCCACATGGTATTCCCGTAGTAAAAGAAATTGTATGTATTTTCCCTTGCAAACTTTTTCTGTGAATAAGATTTATTTTTAAAAGAAAGAGAATGCATATGAGTCAAAAGGTTCATTTACAAGGCTGTCATGGAGACAGCATTTTTAAATAACTACAGCTACATCAAATGATAGTCATCAAACCAAACAAACTAAATGCCAAAATACTCCAAAACCTAAAAATAAGAGCCAGGTCTAAATTACTCTAATTTCTAAGGCTTTACAACATTTCTAAAGGTAAGTCACGTACTGAGTGTATACTCTTTGTTTTTTTGTACTCTTGAAGAGCAGTGAAGTGGTTTGTGAATCAGGCTTTTAAGACATTTGGCTGTAGCAAAATTGTAATAAAAAATGCATAATATGTACTTAAGAAGGAAAGTAACACCTCTGCCATAAATTGGTTCTTTGAAATATTTAAATTAAAAAGTCTAAAGCATGCTATGCTTGCATAAAATAGAATTAAACAGCATGTAACTTAGATATGTGAGTTTCCTCACAGAGATAAATTTAAAATTGGGAATGCTCAAGGAAAGGAAACTTTATTCAAGACAATATCAACATTGTTCGTGGAATTTTCTCAGATTCAGGGTTTAGGTATTTTTTCATTCTCTGGGAGATCTTTCTATTGTGATTCATGGAAATTATCACTAACAATGAAAAAATTCATCATTTACTTTTGTTATTTTTAGTATAGTGGAGAAATTTCAGTGAAGAAAATAAAAAAAAGTCTCCTTTAATGAACAGTAAAGTATATCTCTATGGTTTAATACCTTGCTCTACTTTCTAAATGCCTAAAACCTGGAAGTCCTTAGATGCTGTTCCCACTCAGGCATAATTCCCACTCAAGTAAACTGGCATTTTGCCACAATAAAACAAGTAACATAAGAATTCAGCCATGAGACTGTATCAGTTTATTGCAATATTTCCCTACAGACCACAAGCAAAACTGTACTCTGGATGACAGAGGAAGGCTGCCCAGCACATATGCAGTTACTGGAATTCTGCCAGCCGGGAGTATCCATTGTATTTCTTCAGAGCAGAGCAAGAAACATAATTTGATTGGCAATCAAAGCAGGACAGAGTCAGTTCTGCAAGCAGGGGCATTTGTCTTTCTGAGTTCTATTTTAATATATTTGGGGAAATCATCAACTTTAAAACAGGATGTAGGAAAAAGACATCTTCCAAGTTCAAGAGATTTCATCTAACTTCCAGCAACCAACTAATTTCAAAACCGAAATCTGTTCCTTTGCAAGAATTATGTTTGCTTATAGTTTCTCTGTGTCACCTGAAGTTCAAATGGACTGTGGATGGGGATCTGATACCATATAATATATATATATATATATATATAAATTCAAACTTAGAATGGCCAGAATATAGTTTTCTGAAGTTGAAAAGGATAAAGAAAAGTGAAATTAGCTGAAAGCAACAAATTTCCCTGCCTTCTACATGCGTGTCCCTCTCGTCTATCTTGAGGAGTTTGTTCGTTCCATTAAGGGAGTTTATGCAGAACCCCTGCATGTTTTGATTTGAATTCTTATTTATTTCTCTCAGTTTAGCCTCTTGGAACCTGTGGCTATTACTAAATTGCCAAGGAAAGTCCTGATCTAAAATGAAAATCCCCAATATGTGCTATAAATACAATACAATTAACTTCAACCATGAACGTAATACAAAATGCACCAACCCTCATTTTTTGTATTAACTATGACTTCAGAGGAAAGAATGTGTATCTGTAAATGTATTTATTATTGCATTCATTCTATCATTCTATATACCACATACACTAACAGAATTATTAATGGTCTTCTCCCTTCTCTGTATTTTCAGTGGATAAAATACCATTTTATCCAATCCACTACCCGTCCTCTATGTCTTCTTATTCAAAGCCACTTCACTATGTGTATGACTCTAAGAATTTCCTCAAATCAGAGCAATATTTATTAACTTCCTATTAAATTCATGTATTATATCGTTTCGGTTAGTGTCATGATAGTAAGAAATCTGCTAGCATTTCCCTTACAAACCCTGCTTTCAGAGGTTTATAATTACAGTGTAATTTTGTCCCTCCCACTGCAAAATTTCAGTCTGAGGAGAAATATTGTTCCATAAGGATTTACTTTCAACTGTCCAATACATAATATTTAAATATGGAAACTAAATTTTCATAAATTTTAATGAAATCCATAGTATATCAGACTTGTTTTAATTTTTGTGACTTAAACACAGAATTTGTGTTCAAGTTATTCAGAATTGTTCCTTTTCCTAAACAGCTCTTTAAAAGAGGCTGCTGATCAAAGGCATCACTTTTAAGTATTACAACTTATATGGTCATTACAAGCTTAATGATAACTTGATTAGTCTTAGCAGAGCAGCAGATATTGTCTCTTGGCTAAGTTCATTTTTACTTGTCTGCACTGAAAATGTCTGTGGTCATTACTGTTCCACCTTGGCTTGGTCTCTCTCACTACCAAACCTATCAGCCAAAGTAAAAAAAGGAATAATCTGCCTATGTAAGAAGTGAAGAGGAAGTCTGAATTGAGACACTGGTCATTGGTTTCAGGAGCATCCATTGCTGGGAATATCCCTCTCACAATTGCAACACCAGTTATTCTGTATTTTCCAGCCACAAATGTAGATCCAGCCTGTAACTCTTACTTTTGCATTCATGCAGCTTATATTCCAAGTTAAGGATTTAAATGTGGTTGCTATAACTGCACTATATAGAAACAAAATAACCCAGCCATACTTAGACACATTCACATTTATGTTCAATGTTTACATTGCAGATAAAAATTTTGCCAAATGGAATTTTTTAATTATATAGAAAAATATTTCCTACATGTATCCCCAGTAACACAGCAATCACTGAAACACTTAAAAACTCCAAAGTTGTCATTTTTTCCTAGCTTAATTTTGTCTGAGGCCTACACATTTAAACTTTAGGTATCTCCATGAATTAAATTTCTTCTAAAATTTGACTCAAGTTTGTTTAGGTCTTCCCTTCATACTAGATCAAAAGTGTGGCTATGCAGCTGCAAACTACTATCAAGGGACCCAAGTAGGTGATCTGTGGTCAGATTTACACTGGCCTGCAGTTTCACGTGTTCTTTTCCAAATATATCAAAATTAAATTGATTCTCACTCCTCAACCAGCACAGACTCACAAACGCTACTCTGACCTTTGAAACAAGATATTAAGCAGTTCCAGGTTAGAAAGATGTCTTTAGTTTTGACTGGCAGACCCAACTGAGAATGCTCTTAGTGTATCAGAACAGGGAAGTTAAGAAACAAAGCCAAATATATTTCTGTGAGATGCAGTTTGGCTGCAGTACATGATCTGAGAATGGAATTTGATGCAGCTCTGAGAAGAATCACAATTTTAGCACAATGTGTTTTACCGTTTAACTACCTGTTTCCTGCCTCCATCCATGATCTTTTTTTTCTTTCTCTGAAGGAGTGAGACTTCCAAAGGGGAAAATACCTCCTTCAGGGTTGCCTAGGTCATACATATTTCTCAGAACATGAGTATAATTGTATATAGATATATAAAGGCATGCTGGCTTTTAAAAAAAAAAAAAAAAAAAAAAGAGAAAAAAATTAAGAAAAAAAAATAAAAGAGAGAACTGAACAGCCAAAAGCTTAAGTATTCCAGGACATCTTCTCTAATAGTTTTTGGGGTTTTTTTATTCCAGTGAAGCAGTACACGAAAACTCTGCTGGGTGAACACAGAGACTGAGAAAATCAAAGGCCAGAAGGACTCTGGGTAACTTAAAGTGTGTTGCTTCTACATCACAGTCTAACCTAGATCACCTTCGATTCACCACTTCAGCAGCTTGAGGCTGTACTATAATCTGCTAAAGTGTCTTCACACCACACACTCCAACGTTTCCCTCACTGGGCTCTTTCTGTCCTTGGTACCATCTGCCTTGCAAAGGTGTCCTCAGAAGTCCTCATTCTATGATGACTCCTGTGGAAAGACCTTCTTCCCAAAGAAATGTCCATTTTAAGACCTCATAAGATCATTCTAGACCTTTTAACAGGACAAAGCAAGATACAAATTTCATACTGAATCCTTTGTCCCTCTTTGCTGCACACTTGGCTCCTTTAATATCATTTAATATCAACTATCAGATTTCAGTGATGTTTTTGTTTGACTCATAGCAGCAGGAATCAAATAATTAAATATTGCCCTTCGTCTTATTTTAAAAGAGAACTAACTACTAGCACTCAGAATTGGTAAGGAAAGTTTAGACATTTGTATTCTGCCTTTTCAAAAAACCCTAAGTCATATAAAAAGAATTTTAAATGTATTGCTTTTTTTAGTCAAACTCCTCATTTTTGCCAGTGCTCAGACTTGGCAATAGTATTTAGCCCAGCAATTTTACAGTGCATCTGAGATAAGGAGAGATTAGCACTCCGTCAGATTTGCCAGCAGAACAGCACATGTAGCTGCCCTCTAAACCCTCTCTTGTTGAAATGATAGGGAGTAGGGCTTTTAAAACACAGCTGATTTTGGCTAATATAAGTTAGGGAGGAAAATACAAAAGAAAAATTATGCAATAGACAGAAGTAGCGGTAACTTTGTTGTGACCACCATAGCAAAGGCATGGAGGATCTCTTCAGCCTGCTCAGCCATGTTCGGGTGCTGAAGACCACCAGATTCATTTAAGACAAGGCACACTGGGGCCATTAAAATAATACTTGAATATCAGGCCTGGTAGCTGTATTACTGAAAGTGTCTTAAATAAAAAATTTTGTCATAACTTTAGACATTAATTTAAAAATTGCATGTGTTTATTTTTATTTTTTATCATGAATGCCATATTATATCATCAGGAACTGCTGATGCAGTTACAACATTTAAAACTACTTTTAGGCTTTCACATGTCACAAGCAATACCTAGATTTTATAGAAGATATGCTCACTCATGTTTTTCCTTCCCAGACACTAAACAGTTAATTCAAAATTAATTTTATGTTTCACAATGGGATTCTCTATTGCAACTTTGGAAGGAATTTGTAAACATGTATATGAGCAAATCTGATCTAACTGCAAATATTTTCACTCACATTTTCAGACTATTGAGCTCCAGCATATCTCCATACATCACCTATGAGCAAAAAAAGAGCATAGCCAAAAGTCATCCATAAATCCGATCTTTTTTAATATAGCTGGCTTGTCCCTTATTTTCCTTATTATTATGTGACTAACAAGTCCATTAAGAGTTCAAGCACACAATTGATGGTCCAAAAGAGCTTTTCTGTCACTTATGAAATTTCACACGAGCATAACCATGGTCAGAATCCCAGTTTTCTGTTATAGAGACTGTCCTTTGGGATCTTAAAGACAAAGAATGGGGAAGGAAAATAAAACCAGGAAAGAGTAATTCCATATTAAAAATTCATTAAAAATACTTCTATGAAAGTCTATAACTGCATATGTAGACAGAGTAAATTGATTTACTGTATTAACTTCCTTATTACTGAGAGATGTTTTCACCATGGAGTTTTATACAGACTAGGAACAGGACAGCCTGCAGCTGCTTTCCCAGCCTTCTGGAAAATGTTTTCCATGGAATTTGCCACCTTGAACTACTTTATTCAAAAAAATCCAAAGGATTTATATCAGGGCTTTCCAAACATTTTTTGCCAAAAGTCTTAATGTGTGTCATTAGAGCTGCCAAGCTGTACATAGCATACAGAATTTCTTGCTGGAGTTTATAGAATCTGACATAAGAATGTTAAAGAAAACAGAGCACATATATGGAGAGTGACAGCTGATTATTTATTTTTACATATTTTTCAAAGTATCAATAAATCCATCTGAAATTTCATGGGCTTGAGATGTTGTAAGAGCAGCAAACCACAAATTATAATTTAGTTTCATTTGCCTTCTACACAGTTTCCTCCCAGCTCTGAAAGAAATTTATTTAGAACATATGCCCAAAATGAACTTTTAATAATCAAACAAATTTCGGCTTTCTGGAAGGCCTAGAAAGGTGTTATCAAAAGAAAATTATAAAGTAATATTCATTTCACCAAACACACAGGACTATTGAAATATAATTTCTATCTTAATAATTCAGAAGGATAACTTAAAGAATAATGTGTTTGATCCACCACAGAACTCAGGCACCTGCAGTTTGCTGCTGAAGGTGCTAATCATGCCCTGGTTAACAAACAGCCAGTGACATGCATAAAGTACCAAGTTCAGAGACCACCTTTAGCCACAATTAATGGGGAAACTTATGATCTAAGGTAAGGTATTATACAAAGCTGGTCATAATTCTTGCCAACTTTAGTCATTTGGGCTGAAATTATTTCGTATCTGCTTCACATAGTGACTCATTCAGGGCAGGAGCTTTCTTTGGTCACAGCTGGATCTTATGGTTCCACTGAGGAAATTTTTCCTCTCTTGGTCACTTCCTAAGCCTTTAGTGTAACTGCATTTTGCACATGCTCAACAAGAACCTCCCAGAGTTCAGCTGCTCCTTAAATAGTTTGATCAAAAAATATCTAAAGGCCACTTCTATGCCAGGATAAAGTTTGTCTTTACAAGTTATTGCCAGAAACAGATATGACCACAAAGGATACTGATGGTGACTTATGACTGGGTAGGGTTTTTGTGGGAGTTTATGGTCGGGAGGTTTTTCGTTTGGTTTTTGTTTGGGGTTTTTTTGGGGTGGAGGAGTTGTTTTTTTGTTGTTTTGTTGTTTTTTGTGATGGGTGTTTTAGTTGTTTTTATTTGTTTGATTTTTAGTTTGGTTTGGGTTGGGGTTTTTATTTGTTTTAGCCAGATCCCTAGAATCCATGCCAGTTACCTCTGAAGACTGGCTCAGAATGTGTAAAAGTCAGGTTCTGTGGTGCAGGGGGAGAGAAAAGGCTGGTCATCCCCTACGTGTCCTCCCCTCCTTTCAGAAGCAGCAAACATGATTGTCCAGACTTCCCCTCCCTGTCTTACTGCTACTTCTGTCGACAAAAGAAAAAATCCAACTGGGACTACAGTTCCTTATCCCTTTAAATTTTGCCTACGGAACTGAAAAGCTTTGAAGTGTCTCCGAACACAAAGCTGGCTCCAGGACTCTCCCTCCTGTGTTCTCAATGGACCATATGCCTCACAGCCTGCAGGACAATGCAAATACAGTCAGTTCAAATAGAGATTGAACAAATGCTAACCCTACTGGAAGAGCAAGAGGGAGTCTGTGGAATAACCCAGCATTAGATACGAATTGGAGGCTGCTAAGGAGGGAGAAGAACACTAGGAATAACTTCAAAATAAATAAGGCCTAGGGTCTTTCCTTGAGACATTTTGAAGCCATTCCTCACCTCCCAGTAATAACTTGTGCTTGGAATGCCAAGGGAAACTTGGAGGTGCATTTCTGCTGTAAGGATGTTCTGGAGATCCCAGGATTCAGCTGAAACTGCCTTAGCCAAGTCCTATGCTCTGTACAGGCAGGAATGGCTAGAGGATTTGGACACACGAAAAGGGCTAAATTTCTTTTTAAAATCTCTACCAGTACTTCCTGTGCCATAAAACTGGCACTTGAGCATCTTATCCCAAATCTGAAATGTAAACTGTCTTTGTTCATCTGCTGCTTGACTTCATCAGAGACCTTTCCAACCATCTTAGTTTCCCCTAGTGCATTGACTTCTGTTTCCAGATGCCAAAATTACTTCAATCTGTATGGCTCAGTGCCCATCTTCAAATGGAATCCACAAGAAAGGTACGCCTTGCAGAAATCTTCTAATAAGTTTAACCTACCAAGTTAGCTGGACAATGTAAGGTTATATTTTGCAATATCTTTTACACACTACTTAAGCAGAGAATATAATCTCCAGGGCCTCCAGTATACTGTAGTACAGCTCATCACAAAACACAAAATTCCATTAAAAATAAATATATCCAAAAGAAAATCTTTATTAATTAGTGACATGCTAGAAAGAAAATATTTTGTCTTCCTTATTAAAAAATTTCTATATATTATATTCCCTTGGAGCCTGGCATTTAAATATAGTTGTTTTCTTTGTTTCCAATAACATCTCAGCCACAATTACTTAATAAATTATAAATCACAATGTAGTTTTTATGTAAATGCATTTTTGTGTTCAAGCATGGTATTAATGTTTGTTTATGCAAATGAACAAAGGATATTTTCAAAGAGGTTATGGTTCAAATCACAGCAAACTTTAAAATGCTTTACTGTATTAATGGTTGAATAGGACACTGTTCTTTCTGACTTTTTTTCCCTTAACAATTAATAACTTGTTTTAAATGTACCTGTTGCTAATACGTAATTTCTCTTTAGTGCAACTTCAGAGCAAATAGGGTCCTTTGTCAGTGTATAGTTCCTGCTTGATGTTGCATATAATTCTTATAATATTCTGAATGGCATGTGCTAATTATTTAGCACAATAGCTCATCTTATGGAGTTGTAAGGCTGTAAAAAAAGGGTGGCAATTACTTAGGGTGGGAACATCAATTTTTCTTGTAAAAACCAAAGTGTTGAAGGAAAAAATTAAATTTAAAAAAAAGGGAGGAAAAATTAACAAACAGCCTAGGAGCATTGGAAGGGTTAATGTTTTAAAGTTTTTATTATCTGTAAGGCTAGATATGAAGCTTGCAATCCAAATAGTAAGAGCTACAAATATCTATGTGTTGTACTGAGGCCAGATTCTGCTCTTCCCAGATGGCTGACCAAACATAAGTTCTTGACCCACCTCCCTTAAAACTGGATTATAAGAGCACACCTATACACTTTATGCAGAGATGACAGCTCTTTTAAGCAGTCTCAAAATCCACACACACACATAAAATAGCTTAAACTCACACAGAAGAGAAACCAAATGAAAGAAAATCAAAGCAACAAGCTAAGCATTTCACAGAACATATCACAGAATTATTCAGGTTGGAAGGAAGCTTAGAGATCTAGTTCCAGACCCCCTGCCATGGTCAGGGACACCTTCCACTAGGCCAGGTTGCTCAAAGCCCCATCCAGCCTGGCCATGAATGCTTCCAGCAATGGGGCATCCACAGCTTCTCTTGGAAACATTTTCCAATGCACCACCATCCTAACAGTAAATTTTTTCTGATCTCTAACCTAAATATAGACTCAGTTCAAAGCCATTATCCCTTGTACTATCATTAGATGGCCTTGTAAAAAATCCCTTTTCACCTTTCCTGAGGATCTCCTTTGGTTGCTGGAAAGTGCACTAAGGTCTCCCTGGAACCTTTTCCTCTCCTGGCCAAGCAACTTCAGCTCTCTCAGCCTGTCTTCATAGGAGAGATGCTTTAGATTTCATGGCCCTTCTCTGGACTCACTCCAACAGGATCACCTTCTTCTTGTGCTGGGGGCCACAGAGCTGAACACAGCACTCAGTATATACACTTACAGGCTTATGTTAGGCCTAGATTAACAAAAAACCTAAAAACCTGTATGTGGAATAATGAAAATTATGAAGGATGAAGTTTTTTTATTTTTAAAAAAGTTACCCCTTATGGTTCTAAGTTAGCTTCTGGCTAAAACAAAGAAAGAAATACTCAAAATCTCCTTTAGGCAAAAATGGAATCATGACTTGCGGAACTAATCTGGAGATTAGGAAAAATTTGATGGGATATGTACAATTTAGGGTCTAAGTCTGTTTATGATGATTGATCCTACTGCTTTTAGTGCCACAATCTTGTCAGAAAGCTCACAGAGAGAAGTTGGACATTTGAGCTAAAATCAAGGTAGACTGAAAAAATACACATGAAATACAAAACAGACATAAAAAAAACCAGAATGGCATAAAGAACACACAGAAGGGAAAGACTCTCAGATAGTACTCTGAAAACCCATAACAGTATGGAGAGACTACTGAATAAAATCCTATGAATACTCATTTAAATCTAGATATGAACACTGTCCAGACCTCTTCTCAGAGTAGTCATGCAATCAAGACTTATTAGCTCAAATTTTTGGGAACAGTGAATCTTTAGCCACTGTGTTCTACAATTCACTGAGATAGAGTTTTAAAAAACCACTTTCCAAAATCCTTGCAGCAGAAAGCAGATTAAAAGGCCTTCATTTATTCATCTGAACTACAAACAAGGCCATGAAAATCACATCACAAGCCACTAAGTAAGCAACATATTTTACATTTCTGTATATTAGGATTAGTTGTAAGTTTCAGGTTAAAGGAAAAGAGTGGGGAGGACTCTTCAGGAAAAGCTGATTTAATTAATTTCTAGGAATGTAATAAATGGTGATAAAATTGCAATTTGCTTCTGAGTATTTTTGTCTAGAAGAACTGGTAAAGTCCACCATATAACTTAAATTCCAAGTTGTAGTGACAGACCTTAGATGCTATTTTAAATATGGGTAGAGCCCACAGAGAGGTCAGAAAGTCAACACATAAACTGGAAAAGGATAAACCACTATTATCTTAAACTGCTCTAGATCATCTTTGAGACAGGACTCAACATAAAAAAAATCCAGCTTAAGCTGAAATTTTACAAGACATTTGAATAGCTGAGACAGACTTCACAACTAACCATATGCTGAGCATTTATCTACATTGGCCTTCCTGCTTCCACTGATGATGTGAATGTTAAATTGCCACTGACTTCTAACAGAACCAAATCAAATACTATAATTATACATTTTGGGCTATCTGTGCTGCACTGTATTATTATCTATAATTGATTATTCAACTCAGTAACTATTGTTCTTTAAAATGCTTTTGACACGTTGTAGGAAATGTGCTATATTAAAAAAAGTTGACGAGCACTGATATTTCGGACATTCTGCCACATGTAATGATGAAGCTGGTGCAAACCAGACAAGTTCCCTTCCCAGAAAGTCACACCCAAATTTTTTGAGACTGTGTTCTGCACAGATAACCTTCAGCTAAGAAACAGACCTTGCTATGCTGAATATTGTGCAAATGTATTAAGAGAAAAAAACTCAACTGCTAAAATCTTCTACATAGACAAGAAAAATATTTAGCTTAGGGGAAGAAAGGTGGAAAAGATGCAGAGCAATGAGTTATTTGCCAGAGAGGTATATCAACTTGAGTTTAAAAAGCACAGCCTAGCTCAAGTTTCTGGATTTACCATCTTAAGTCATCATAACAGAATCTTTTCAATCAAGTGTGAATCAACAGAATCACAGACAGGGAAAGCCTGGCTGTTCTTGTCTGCCTGCTCCCTCCCTCCCATCCTGGGACAACCCCCTTGTGGTCATGTGGCCATGTAGTGGACTGGACCAAAAAACAGTCCTGGAAGAAAACTAGTGATTTTCATTTACTGGGTTAGTATTCAGTTTTTGTCCTCAGCACTTAAAATATTCAAATAGAATTTCAGGCTCTCTTTAAAAATCCAGTCACCTTTAAATATCTAATAGTTAAGCATTCATATATCAATTTATTTTTCTAAGCACAGAAAGTTGTTTTTATATTTCCCTTTTTTATATGCCAGTAAAATAAATAAGGGTTGGGTTTTTAAGCTATCTAAAACTAGTAGGCTTAGTTCCAAGTAGCCTCAGTATTTACAAGAATGCCAAAGTAATGTCTACATTATTTTCAGATTAAGAAAAGAACCCTAAGAAAAAAAATTATTGTTGGAGTGTAACAAGTTTCCTAATCACAAAAATATTTATTTTCATGTCTTCAGAGCACATACTATTGCTTCCCATAATTACAAATGAGATTAAATGTTAACCAATTTAAATCTGTCAAAATATTTTAATAAGTGGGGCAGATGTTCTGTTTTGTTAAGTATCACTATTTACTTTATGAGGTAATAATAACCTTACCTTTCGTCTGCAATAGTTAATAGTAAATGGTTAGAGCTTGCCAAAGAGCAAATAAATCATTACACTAAATACAGGTTGTCAGGCTAGTTTAGTACCTTGTACACTCCATTTTACTTAGATAAATGGCTTAGAATGGGATCTACTCTCTGTGCAGTTTTAGAGAAAGATTCTGGCTTTCCTGTTGTGTGTCGTTTCATATCAGATTTTAAGAAAAGTACTATATCAGTATGCAGATTTCACATAGGTGTACTTATTTGGGTTGACTTTACATTTGTACAAATGTGAGACAATCTGCAGACCTCCCAAGAATATCCTTACAGAGAGTATTTTTGTAGAAAGACTCTGGCTTTGGTAAATAAGTAAATATACCAATGTAAAACTCAAGAGAGTTGAATAGTGTAAAATCAAGACTCTGAAACACTCCTCAGAGTTGTCTTTGACTTAACCATACTGGTACCATTTAATAGGCAATCTTCATCAAATTTGCAATTGTTCAGCTCCAGTAAAATGCACAGACAGGTTTTAAAATTATTGCTGAACACATTAAGTGTAGATGCCCTGTTTTTCTGGATAGATGAGACATTTTCGGGGCTAAGCACAAAGGGTCACTGACCACTCAGTCCTGAGAAGGTTCCTGTTGGGGCTATTACACAATTCAGACCCCAATTAAATCCACCTGTCAGTTAGGACTTTATATGTTTGTATAATTATATAGATAATATCTGCATTTTGCACAACTAGATATATTTTTAATTTTGTAAGGAAAAATATTAGTACAGTTATGTATTTAAAGTCACCATTTCATTTTTCCCCCATTTCAAAATTCCTGCCATCCAAATACTGAAAAGGAATAATTTGGAAAATTATGCAAAGCTAACAGCTAATAATGGTTGAAGGAAAGAGATCACAAGTTCCATTGGCTGACATTTGTATAAACTATTTGCAGAAAACTTGAGAAAAGCAACTCCGGCCATGGAAAGAAAGATGAGGTTATGAGTGATCTGGGAACAAGGAAAAGGTCCAATAAATTGGCTCACTTATTCACACTGAATAATTCAAACAGCTTGACTCAACACTAGACATACTCCTTACTCCTTTTAAAGGATTAAAATATTCATGGTTTCTTCTGTCAAATGCCATTATCACTCTGTAATGTCAGGAGCAATGGTTATCTTCCCAGGGCTGTATGAGGCTTGGATGTGGGTCATCAGCTCCAGTTGTGGAAGCTGCCTGGCAAACACTGCTCCTACCTGTGGTCTCAGACTCAAATCTGTGTGTCCTGCTGGCCCTAGCAAAGGCAAGTTCAAACCCTACCTCCATCTTTATGCCCATGTTCTAGTGCCACATAAGCGCTTTTGTGCTGCCTGACAGCACTGTGCAGTGATAGCTCAGAAAGAAGGACATCTCCTCCCTATCATAGTAGTGACAAGATCACGTTGGTAGACAATATCTTTATCTTAGTAAAGAAAAGGAAATTCCATTTTCCAGCTCAAGAACAAAACTCGCTTTGCCTCTTTCCACAGTTGGACACACAAAGCCAAATGGGAACAAGTGATGACAAGGAAGAGGGGTGCTGAATCAGAAGTATTTTATGTCAGAGAAAGCCACTACAAGGGGTTATACAGAAGCCATTAACTTCCTTAAAGCAGCTATTGGCATCTCTCCTCAAAATAAAAATACAGGGGACAAGGAGCTAATGTGCTGGAGCACATTCCCAGCCACAAGCTTTCACGGATACTCAGAAGACATCTTTTCTTTAACTGTATCAACATTCCAGTCCACTTCATGATTTGCAAGATGGACATACTTTATAAATTCTTTAAGGATTCTCTGTGCATTTGGTAAATTCCTCTTTAATACAATCCAACCTGTTCAGTTTTTCAGTAGATTTTTTTCCCCTTTCTTTTAAAGACATCTTAATTAGTCTAATCCTGACTGGTCTCTTTCCAATGTTCCTGTTGGCACAGTAGGATTTCAATTAACATTCTGCTTTAGCACTGCAAATGCCCTTGCTCAGAGATTTTTTTTTTTTTTTTTTTTTAATGTGCTATTTTGGATGCCATCTCTGTTCTCTTTTCTTCCTCAAAAATTGTTCAGCTTCTAAAAGGTTTTGGAAGCAGAGGTTGTTCTGTCAACTTGTGCTTTCTGAGCTTATCAAGGAATAACCACCATTTTTTCTTTTTTTTTTTTTCTGCTTGGGGGTTATAGTCCTTGTATGTTCTGACCACATCACTCATCCCTCTTTCAATCCCTTCTGGTTTCAGAATAGCAAGTTCATGCTTCTTGTCCTCAGCTTCAAGGCTCTTCAAAACTCCACCCTTCTTTATTTGTCTGTTCTCATCTCTAATTGCATTTCTCTTTCTCTTTTTCACACACAAATACACACAGACACTCACACTCTTCCTTCAAATCCACCAACAATAACAATCTTCTCTGCTGTTTGTCAGCTTCTCTCACATACAGCTCCACCCTGCCCCTCACACATGGAGTGCCCTCCCTGAACTGAGCTGTCAGGCAATTGTCCTCGCTTCTTCGAAATCTATCCTTAAAAATCCACCTCTGCTGCAACGTCTAAAATAAATCAGCTAATTAATGATGGTTATTTTGAGGGGCAGATGGAATAGCTGACATTTACTTTACAATAATAATTAAAAAAAACAAAAAAAAAACCACGCTTTTGTACAAGTGTGAGTAAGTATCTTAATCTGTGTTAGACTGCTCTTCCAAAGGGACAGCAGTATGGATGGAGCGGTGCCTAAATCCTGCAGCCTGTGCACATCATCCCTGGCTGATTTTAGATCATGGGAAACTCTCTCTTTCTCTGCCTTTCACCTGTTTTGCATATTTAAACTATAAACTCTGCCAGATAGCAACTGTGGATATGTCTACTCTGCATATCATGTAGTAACTGATAACCTTTAAGTGGAATAGGAGAGACAAGTCCCAGCAGTGTGGACTTAATTTACTCAAAAGGTATTCTGTACTATGGTATTCTGTATTATGCAATATATATCCACAGTAATTAACACAACGACAAAATTATCTTAATTGAATTATCTTGGAAATGCATAGCTTAAATAAAAATAAAAATGCTGAGCTAAGTACCTTATACTGCAAATACAATATAACAATATTTGTGTTTAATCCATGAGCCTGTTTAACCCAGCTATTTAAACATAGGGCCTTGACTTCAAAGACACTGCTACCAAAAGTATCCATTGATGTTGACTATACTATAATTGCTTACAGGCAAGCAAATTCTTGCTGTGAATCTAAATCTGCAAATTTCAGTTCCAAACCAGACTTCTGTAAAATTCTGCTACTTTAATACAACTGGAAACCTCATCTATTAGGCTAGAAACAGAGAGACACACATCAGCAGCTAACCTGCATTTGCTCTTTTCATTGTTCTTGGCTACAGAAATTGGCACACCTTAACCACATGGGCCCAATAAACCAATCAGAGCTTTCTGTGCTTACTCATCTTCTCTGGAAAACTAGCTTATGTTTGTAGTACATCAGTTTTCAGTCACTGAAAGGAGAGCAAAATATTGAGAGGTTGACAAATCTGGTGCAAAATGAGAGAATGGCAGATGAAGAACAGTGATAAGCCAGGATTGTTGCCACTATAAAACTACTTCAAATGGGAACAGATAAACAAGATAGAAATCTGCAGCAAGTGGATCGAAGTTTTCAACTGTTCCAAAATATATAGTTAAGTATAAAGTAACTAGTAAGAAAAATTTTATTTCCACCCTTTATATAGTGGCTGAATAGTGCTGCTGCTTTTTGACTTCTTATTACATTCTTCTGCTTGCAAAAACTACATTAGAAAATGTGAAAACAATAAAAAATAAATAAAATTTAAAAAGAAAAATAATCCAGGAACATGTTACATTTTCAACTCTGCAGTCTTATGGGAAAGGAACCCAATCCATGGGCACTGAATGCTGACATGAATTTTCACAAGATTTCACAAGAGATAGGTACAACCATATGGAGACCTAAACACCACCTAAAGAGCCCAAAGGGTCTTCCTGTTCCAATTCCATAAGTGTGACCCTGTTCACAGATAACCATTTCATGGCTGCATCAGGATTTTCCATTCCAAGGTAAAGCCAGTCATCTGCTATGTAACACCTTCCCATGAGTTTTCATCAGGAGAAACCTCACCCATGAGTTCTGGGATAAGATGGAGCACTGCAGGAAACACCCATGCAATTCTGCCAGGGCGGAGGAGGAAGCTAATCTTTCAATTACTGTTTGCTCTGTACAGGGATCAAGGGAACATAATTTGTGCCAAACAGCTCAGAATGACATAGTGCACAAAATCACAATTAATCTGGCATCATCATCCTGCAATACCACTGGGTTATTAGTTCTACCTATCAAGAAAACATCAATGTATTGTTACTCCCTAGAGAAAACACATGAAATGAGGTGCTTACACACCTTATATTTTGAGCATGCCAACCTAAACATGTATTTTTTTCTTTTTTTTTTTATTAAAATGATGTCTCTAACAGGTAGGGGAGGAATACAGAGCTGGTAATGGTAAGGAAAAGAAGTGTGTGGGATCTTTTTTTGAGCATAATTCTTCAGTACATTAAACGAGACTAACAAAAGAGAAATTAAACATAATACTGTGCCATAGTACTATGACATAAGTGTCAACTTAGAATTTCAAATACAATGATAAGAGTCTTCTAATAATTATATAGGTGGCAAACAAGGCTTTAGGGCAAATATATGTGGCAAAAAATTACTAATGGCATTCTAACAGAAAATCAGCTATGACCGACCCCTCCTATGCATCATATTCTGGTAGGGTCAGCTTGGTGGAAAGGTTAAGAGCAGTTAAACACTGACCCATCCCTCCCTAGTCTTTTCCATATTCATAGGAAACTATCATCCATATTCATGCAACAAGATAAGTACCTTGAACATGCAGAGGTTAAAAAAAATTACTCCTTTACAATCTTATTCAGTGCCATGACACTAATTCCCAGAGCATGGATCAGGACATAAATTAGTGTGTCTCTAAGGCTGGGCAGGATGGGTGAACAGAAAACATAGAGCAGCCCCTGGGTGACACTTAAATATGGAAAATATACACTCTGAAATCCTGTAACAAATCCACAACTCTTGGACATGGGTAGACCAAAATGACTTCACAATTTGAGGCATATGAGTGCCTTTGCACAGATCCACCTGCATACCTGTAAATACAGGGATATCTGGAATCTGAATTTCCAGCCCTCTCAGGTAAGTGGCATGAGAGGCCCAAGGCTGTGATATGAAATCTTGGGCCAGTACTCTCAAACAATAGAATCAAAAGGCACATCCTGTTGTCACTGTAATACTGGGGTTACTTCTACTTTTTTAGGAGAGAACTATCTAATAAAATCATAGTGTTTTATGTACCTCTTCTTTTTGGTCTTTACACTTCTGGTGGGTAACACTGAATGCATTTGGAATGGAAAAAGGCTCAGAAACATTTGGTCCTTTTGCAGAACTTACTTTCCATGCATATCATTTCATCTTTTCCTTGAATTAACTCTCCAAACATGAGTTCTCCCTCAGTATCTCCTCTGTTTCTCTGTCTTCATTTCTATCACTTTTTTATTTTTAATTGCTTAATATTAACTTTATAGTGAATTTATATTTCTTTTGCCCTATGTTTTTTCAGGTGAAAAATATATCCAATTAATTGGTCGTCCCCCCCAAAAGAACTTCTTTCCCTGCCTGCAGAAACAGAAAATAATGAACCTCACTAGAATAATATATTCATATAGTAAATGCTAGGTTCATTCCCTGCCCATTTCTTTTTACAGGAAAAAGTTATCTTCTTTCTTTCCATTCCTACAGAAATATAAGCTCCTTCAGTGCATTTCAGTAGGCAAAATAGCTCAATTTCTTGCCACCCTACTCATCATTATTATCATAAGGGTGGCAGAGCAATAGGGGAGGCTAGATGGTTAAATTAATAGATCTCTACTCTACTTATTAGGTACAGACTTATACAGCATCTTTGCAGGCATTAATTTACTGATTTTTAAATGCAGATTCTGTCTTCCAGGGTTCAGTCACAGAAACCCAGGTTTCTGCACTGGAACTTTGCTGAGACAGAGGTCTGAAAACTTGTATTTATCCAGAGCACATGGAGGTACCTCAGCCTCATGTGACTAAAAAACAAATAAATGAAAAAATTGAGGGAGGACACAGGTGACCCTGAGTGCTGACAGGACAGAGCAGAGGGGCCCACTGCCACTGCACCTGAGCCCTGGCACTGCCATCCACACCTGGTGCTCACAGATGCAAAAACATGCCCAAGGCCAGGGCCAGGCTTTAGGGGAGACTATGGGAAGAGGGTGGCTGAGGCCCAGGCAGCAGAAGGCCCTTAAATTGTCTCTGAAGATTAAATGGTTCCCTTAAAAACTCCACTCCTCTTTGTGATATACAGCTAGGCTGGAGGGTCCCTTCTAATTCCAGCCATTGGTGTTATAATACTCATGAGTCTCTGCCGCTGTCGCTGCCTTTCATTCCCTGCCTCACACTTCTTTCCCTCTTCAAGGACACCTGTAATGTCTAAGCACATTTAAGAGATGGTATATTTACGGTGCCCTTCTTAAGCAAAGAAATTACCTTGTTCCAGAGAGGTGAGAGCTTGCTGAGCTGCCCCTCCCCAGCCCCTCAGCTCAGCCAGGCTGATTTCAGAGCAGGAGAGGTTCTTCACCCCTTTGGACTGGTGTGTTTTGCCCCTGAGGCAAACGTGTTTCCCAGCTATGCTGCAGACACCAGGCTGCATGTGGGTAAGACAAGCGAGTAAAGCCCAAACCAATTCTGTAGCTCCTGAATTCACATTAGGACTTTTACAGTTTTCTCATCTTAGATCTTAAAAAGACAGGTTTAAAAAAAAATTAATATCTGTTATTATACTGTGTGTTGTCTAATTTGCCACTTTAGTTTGCATGAGTTACCAAGTTTCATAAAGAGCACTGAGAAAGTTTGTAAATATGTAAGTAAATATTTACCTCCCTTGAGAAACACTTTTTGTCACTATCTGCTGCAAAGGGAGTTTATTGATGAAATTGTGAAAAACGAGGTTCACATAATTTTTATAGAATTTAAAAGTTTAATAAAAAAAAAAAAAGACAATTACGAGAAAAAAATAAAGTACACAGATATGGCCGGGTGTCTGCATTCAGCTAAGAGAGCACACCTTACTAACAAAGGATTGTCCCTTAAAAACAGAACCCTACTACATACCCATAAATTCTCATACATATTACATACATTCTTCTTAGGATCTTTGGTGTTCTTCTGTTTAGTTTTCTCTTGCCCCCTTCCCAATAGATCAAACTTCTTCGGGCCATCAAGACTTACATTCCCTGATACCAGAAACGCAATAAATTCCTCCCCCCAGAGTTCTGGTCACTGCTGTCTTCATCTGGATAAGATAGTTTACAAATGCAAGAGTTCTCTAGCTATTTATTTTTTTGTTTGTTTGTTTCTCAGTCTTTGGGTTATACAAACAAGAGCAGTTTTTTATTTTAATACTATGCCATAGCCTAACATATATGTATTATACTACTATTTCTAAGTTTCATCAATAACAGAAATAAAGAAAACTATATTAATACAACAAAAAATTCCATTCTTATACACATAACATTCATTTTAATATTTGCAAAAAGCCAACAATATAATATGTATCTATAACAAAACCAACTTTCCTGAATGTTCTAATTTAATAGGAGCACACTATTCTTTATCTGTTATGTACAGGAAATTCTGAGTCTTTCAAAATTTCATAGATTTCTTTTGATGAGGAAGAAACCATGCAAAAGTAAATGCTGATTAAAAAATGTAAACTTTAAGTAATTTGATTTCATCTTTGATTCTATAGCAAGATTTTTTTGCTTGTTTGTTAGCACTAAAACTGCGCTGTGAAATGGGTCACTGATAGAAGAATTAGCAGATGATACCACACCTAATAAAAACTCTAGAAGGAAATAATTTGGAAAGAGTTGTGGCTTTTAAAATTCAGGATCTCTTTCTACCTAAATACCTACGTGAGAACATATTATTCAGAGTTGTCTTTAGACAGTAAAAATGAAGTGAGAGCAACAGTGAAGGCACACTTTAATGAGAACAGACTACTTAGCATGGTATTAGTCTAGGGTATTTTTCCTACCTGGGACATTGGAAGGGTGTGGAGAGAGATCTGAGACAGTTGGTCACTATCAGCAATGCAGCAAGGTCACACCGTGTTACCTACTGAGAATAAGCTACCCTATTTTTAGCAGTATTCAACCACCCCATGCAAAGCACCATCCTGTTCCAGAGGTCACACTTGCCTGGCTCCTGTGTGGTTGCCACCTCAAAATGCTGACTGTCCAGATTCCTGATTGCTGCTAAAGGTTATCACAGATTGCTGAAGCTGAAACACATTTTATATGCACAAGTTTTAGCCCTATCTCACCGGAAGAGAGTATTTGACCCTTGTTTTACTGACTATATACACTTTGTGACCTCCTCTCTGGACAGATCAAATGGCACATAGAAGCAATGTTGGTGACAGAAGCTTGTTTGTGCAGTGAGGAGAACACACCTTCAGAGAATCCCAAAAGATAATGGGAGTATTATATGAAGCAGGGGAGAACAGCATGTCGCCAGATGGGTCCTAGAACACCTGCCCATTTAGCAGGTCAGAATTTGTTGATTAGAAGTCCTTCAACAAATATTGTACAGTTTAAATATTTTTAACAGAGTCCACCTGCAGAATTCCACAGGTCTATAAGAAATTTACGCGGAGAAACTCTCTAGCCCACTTTGTGCTCTGTTAGGAAAAGCACAGGGAAACTCCTCTCAGCAGTCTGAGCTATGCAACATGGAACAGCTAAGTAGACACACTGAAAGCAGAGCAGTAGTTAAAATATATATTACTTCCTGGGATTACACATTTTTCTGTGTTTATTTTATGTTTTCATTTGTTAATGTATCTGTAGCGTATTCTTTGCGGCCCTGGCACATTGCAAGGGAGCAGTTCTTCCTCCCTCTAAGCTACAGAAATGTTTCAGTTCTTTGACAATAAGAATTATGGAGCCTTTTGCTCAAGTAAATCAGGCATTTCAGGATTCATGTAGATTTAATGCTTC